>NC_080162.1:4068188-4169446 GCF_950295315.1 Erinaceus europaeus | reverse complement strand
TTAACGCTATTGGGAAAACTGGGTAGCTTCACACAGAGGAATAGAACAGAGTCACTATAGCTGTCATGTACAAGAACCAGTTCAAACACACCACAGACCGTAGTCATGACTTACAAGAGAAAGCAGGAGTGAAACATTCCATGGTTTAGCCTTTAGAAATTACTTGAGTTCAATAGCAGAGCAAACAAGAATAAGTGCGGATTCTATCAAATTGAAAAGCTCATGCACAGAAAACAAAAGAATCAGCAAGATTAAAAAAAAAAGACACCCTACTAAGCAGAAGAAGATAGCCACACACAATATGTCAGACTAAAGACTAACAACAAATATACAGGGAGAGAATCCAAAACTGATCAGTAAAAATAATAAGCAACTCCATCAAACATCAGGGAGGAGATCTGAGTAGACACTTCACTGAAGAAGACATATAGATAACCTACAAACACACAGGAAAAAAATGTACATTGTTACTAAAGGATAAATGGTTTGCAACATAATAATAGTATACTCTCTTCCTCCTGTGAGAATCAGCTACATAACAAATGACAGGAACAAGCCCTGGTAAAACCATGGAGACAAAAGGAAGCTTTTTTTATACTCTGTTAGTGGGAATGCAAATGATTCTGACTCCTATGGGGAAAAAAATCAGAAAAAATCCTGAATGGGAGATCTTTATAAGCCCTAAAGTAGACAAAGGGATCACAACCGAAATATATAAAGAGCTCATAAAACTCAGCAGCAGCAGTGGCACTCACAAAATATCCCTCCTAAAAACAGGCAGAGGACATGGACAGTATCTGCACCGCAGAAGATATCCAGGTGGCCAACAGACAGATGAAAATATTCTGTTGCTGATTATCAGAAACTCAAACAAAGACAATGAGATATCACTTGATACCTGTGAGGCTGTCATACGTTCAGAAGCACAGCAACACCAGATGCTGACAAGGAACCCTGCTACACTGGGGCAACATGGGTGGGTAAAGATGCTGTGGAGACAGTCTGAAGATTCCTCAAAACACCAGTTTGACAATACCTCTCATACCTGATTACCAAAGAACACAGAACCACCTCTCTATCCTCGCCTTTCCTCTCAATTTCTTTCAGAGAGAAAGAAAGAAGGAAGGAAGGAAAGAAAGGGATGAATGAAAGGAAGGAAGGAAGAAAAGGAAGAAAGAAAGGAAGAAAAGAACAGGAAATACAAGTCTACAAGGAGCAGGCACCAAGGCAAGAACATATATATTATATACTGTTAAAATACTGTTAAAATGATGAAATTATCTCCTTTGTCTCATCTTGGGTAGAACTTGAAGTGGTAATAGTAAGTGAGATAAAGCAGAAGGGGAAGGACAAATACCAGCAGATGACACTCATCAGTGGAAACTAAGAAATACTACAGGGAAACACCAGGTGAAACTGGGACCGGGCTTGGAGTGAAGTCAAGGCCTCTGGGGGAGAAGGAGACAGGGGAAAGAGAAGTGCAGGGACCCCGTTGGTTGTCAGTGATGGAGAGGAGACACCTGGCTGGGTGGTGGGGCAGTATTCGATTGTATACAGGTGTCAGCTGCTATCCTCAACCATCAGCTTCCCATTGAAATATTTTGAAAAACTAAATAAATTCATTACAATATTAAAAAAAAAATCAGACCTACCATACAACCTGATACACCCCTGGAAATAAGAAAGGTATGGTATCAGGGAGTCGGTGGTAGCGCATTGGGTTAAGCGTAGGTGGCGCAAAGCTCAAGGACGGACGTAAGGATCCTAGTTCAAGGCCCCGGCTCCCCACCTGCAGGGGAGTCGCTTCACAGGTGGTGAAGCAGGTCTGCAGGTGTCTGTCTTTCTCTCCCCCTCTCTGTCTTCCCCTCCTCTCTCTATTTCTCTCTGTCCTATTTAACAACGATGACATCAACAACAAATAATAACTATAATAGAAAACAACAAGGGCAACAAGAAGGGAAAATAAATATAAATAAATATTTTTTAAAAAGAACAGAATCAGTCCTTTGTGTTAACAAATACCCTAGCATTTAATGTCCCACTTTACATTTTAAAATAAAAGTGTCACTCTCTCTCCTCCCCAGTTTTGCTCTGCAGTTGCATTAATCTGAAAATGATCACTATTATGGCAGAATGTAAGTTTCAAATGTGAGTAGCAGTGAGACGGACAATGGGTTGGAGGAGCAAAACATTAGCGTGAAACCAGGGGTAAGACACAAGTTCCATTTGTCTCTGAGCACCGAAGCTTGGAATTTCTGTTCACCTCAGGTAGCTCAATCCAAAGCAAGTTCTTGTCTACAAAGCGAGCGACCATGAAAAGGTCAGTGGAAGCTGTAAAACTTCTTCAGATTTTTTTTCTGACAGAGTCATCTGTAAGGTGGACAAAGTATAAAAATGTTTCAATCCCAAGGAAGTCAGGGCTAAAGTCTTACAACTTTTCAAAAAGAATATCAAAGAAAAAACAGACTTGCAACATTGTAAGGACAGACCTTCAATAATATTTACATTGAGGAAACAAAAGTTTATTTTGCACTGCATCAGAAAATATTCAGGCCTTCTATTGTTCTTAAGAATTGGTATTTAGCCTGATTTCTGGAAAGCAGGTATTTCTGAAAAGAGGGAGGAAAAAAAAAGGAAGGACATTCAGAAGCTGTAATAGGTGTACATGGAAAGGACGAGAAGACAGGACCATGGGAAAAATAGGCAAATGTATATAAATATACACAGATAGTTATAGAATTAATAGTCAGCTCATAGCTGGCTATTATTATTGGGGAAACAAATATCAAATGAGGGAATAGGAGAATATGGGAATGGTACAGAATTATGCCCCTGCTGTCTTATAATTTTGTAAATCAATATTAAATCAGTAATAAAATTAAAATAAAAGGAGGGTGTATATTTCAGTACTTGCACACCTGGGACCCCAGTTTTAATGCCTAGCACTGCATATGCCAAGGCTGAGCAGTGTTCTGGTTTCTCACATGAAAATAAGTAACTCCACTTAAAAGTCTCTCCCTTCAAAGCCTGCTTCTTTCTGTATCATTATCCTTCCTGCAGGAATTATGTTGATTAGCCCATACACAGTTCTCTTTAGGAGAAATATGAAAAAGAAGAAGAGGAGGAGGAGCAGGAGGAGCAGGAGGAGGAGAAGGAGAAGGAGAAGGAGAAAGAAGAAGAAGGAGGAGGAGGAGGAGGAGGAGGAGGGGGAGGAGGAGGAGGAAGGAGAAGAAGAAGAGTCAATTTATAATTAAAAAACAGTTCAACAGTTCTCTTTTCTCAGAGGTAGGCAGAGCTTGAATGTCTGTTTCCTGGTTTGATCTCTCAGGCTATATATGCTACAGCTGAGCTGTGCTCTGACTTCTCTTTAATACAAATAAAATTAAAGGGGCCTGGTGGTAGCGCAGTGGCGGGTTAAGCGCACATGGTATGAAATGCAAGGACTGACACAAGGATCCAGGCTTGAACCCCCAGATCCCTACCTGCTTCACAGGCGGTGAAGCAGGTCTGCTGGTGTCTGTCTTTCTCTCCCCTTCTCAGTCTTCCCCTCCTCTCTCCATTTCTCTCTGTCCTCCTCAACAATAACAACTGCAATGACAACAATAATAACAACAAGGGCAACAAAATGGAAAAAATGGCCTCCAGGAACAGTGGATTCGTAGTGCAGGCACCAAGCTCCAGAGACAACCCTGGAGGCAAAAATAAATAAATAAATTAATTAAATTAAATTAAAAACTACATTGCCGGGCTGAGCTTCACGGGCAGGAGACAGAGACGACCAGAGACTCATGGCTGAGTGGTACGCAGTTCAGTCTTTATTCATGTGGAACGCAGCACAATCTAAGCTATCTCTAATCCCAATCTTGTCCTTATATATCCTGAGGCAGAAGAGTCAGGTTCAAATAGGATGTAGGTAGGATAGGGGGTGGGGAGAAGGACAAAGTGTGAACCAGTGAGGATTAAACCAATGTCCTGGAGGCAGGGCGGTGCTCAGTCAGCAGTGGCTATGCAAATAGAATACAGTGTTAAGCAGGGGGATCAAACCAAAGAAACAGAAGGGGTCTTAGAAGCAGAATCCAGAAGCATACCAACACTATATAAAAAGAGTAAGAATCATAAAATATTTTTAACCTTTAGGTAAAAAAAAAAAAAAACCTGACATATTAGTGTTTTTCTAAGAATATCCTATGTAATATTTGAAATTCTTGGCTCCTTTGAAATAATTTCAATAGTTATTAAAATTGATCTACTAAAAAAAAAAGAAAGAGAGAAAGAAAGAAGAAAAATGAAAATCAGATGAAGGGAAATTAACCTAGTAATCCTGAACACACATGGCTCCCAACTCTGGTTGCCAGACAGACCTATCTCTCCAGGTGGAGATATTCTGTCATTCAGACTCAGACCCAATAACAAGGCTGATTTATCTGGGTGACTATTCTAATCACTTTAAGTGTTCAGATGTTAAGACTACACATCGAAACCACTGAGGAGCTTGTTTGAACTTTGGAATATTAATCCATTCCTAGATCTGGTGGATCTGAATATCCAATTAGATAGGATGTAATTTCCCTCTCATTCCACTTAGCCTCATAACTTAGAAAGATAAATATATTTATCTGTTTACCAAAACAGAAAAACCATGTATGTATCCAAATTGCCTGGAGAGTCAAATGAAAACAATCCAATTTCATTAAGTGTCATCTCACCATATTACTTGGTCTCTCTCTTACATAGAGACTCAGTCATTGTACATACCCTCTGTAAAACATTTAACTTCCAAGCCATACAGTTACAGTATCTGTCTACTTTCCTTCATCACTATAAAAAAAAAAGTCCTATTGTATAAAAGATATTAAATTTTAAAAAAGTTTTTTTTTTTCTGAGACATTGTTTTCATTGTTGAAAAATGTCTCTGTCATTCAAGTTCTTGGAATAGGGCCTCTATTATATTTAAAGAAAAATATAATTTTATATTCTTTGGTTCCTGTTATTAGATTTTGCTCTCTTGCAAGGTATATTTTCAATTTTTTTCTGTCACCTCTTTGAAGTCTTTCACCTTTTTCCTCATTTTCCTCATTTCACCTTTTTCCTCATGAAGTGAACTCACTGTCAGTCTGAATGGGGTCAGCTGGACACCTGGCGACTGATGGGGAATTTCTTGATCTTTCAGCTTTTCCCAATAGAACATTTATGTCTCTCTGTTTGCAGCCAGAAGGAAGCAGGTTCTTTATAAAATCTCATTTGAAATTTAGATATCACTTTATAATCATGGTCCGTGATATCTTTGGACTTCAAAAAGGCTATCTGGAAAATACGGAGTCACCTGATGACCCTATTGCTAGAGACAGCTTTTCCCAGGCTTGCTAAGCTTCTGCTAATCTACTCTCCTCGACTACAGATGATTAAACACCAACCTATAAATACAGCTATTGCCAGACTTTATCTTTCTCCCAAAATATAACATTGGGGTCTGTGTAAAACATTGGACATTGATCTGTCTTCAGTTTCACATAACCAAGAGATACTCTATTTAAAAGTCCCTATGTATTTATGTTATAAAATCATGAGTCTTGACCCTACAGATGGAAATAGGAGCAGAGTCATTTTTCAACATTATCCTGAAAGGCTTTTCCACAATGTCTTGTTCTTTTCTTTTTTTTCCCCCAGTTTCTGAATCAAATATCTCCTTATTTCAAAAGAAGATAGGATGTAATTTCCCCTCATTTCACTTAGCCTCATAACCGAGAAAGATAAATATATTTATCTGTTTACCAAAACAGAAAAAAAACAAACATGTGTTAAAATCCAAGTGCTGAAATGCTGTGGCACTGTCTCATTAAAAATCTGCGCCAGGGCTGGGCGATGGTGCCCCTGTCGGAACACACATGTCACAATGCGCAAGGACCCAAGTTCAAGCCCTCAGTCCCCACTTGCAGGGGGAAGGCTTTGAAAGTGGTGAAGTAGTGTTGCAGGTGTCTCTCTGTCTCTCTCCCTCTGTCTCCCCTTCCCTCTCGATTTCTGGCTGTCTCTATGTAATAAATAAATAAACATAATAACATATTTAAAAAAAAAATCTGTGCCATGGGGCTGGCAAAATGGCTCATCTGGACAATGTGCAACTTGGCCAGGTGCATGACCTGGGTTCAAGCCCTACCACACTGAAGGAGGCTTTGATCTATATCTGAACCACAGTGTCATAGTTATGGATGGTGAATTTAAGATTAAGTAATCCGTCATTTACAAAAACAGCTGAGGGATGGATTACTGGTTTATTGTACTGGGTTTACCTTCCCAATTAGCAGTTTGGTTTAATGCCTAAGACGTTTCCTTCAAGTTGTCAGAAGAGCAGAGAGAGAGAGAGAGAGAGATGGAGAAAAAAGACAATTTCTGCTCCAAGGATTTCAAGAAGGAAACTCTAACTCAGATATGCTGCACATACTCAATTAGCCTGTGCAACCTTATCTCTTCTACTAGTAAAAAGGGCTTAAGAGGAAAAACATTAAATTTCCAAAAGTAGCAAGAGGGTGTTTTTGGCAATGAGGTGACTTAACTGAAAAAAGAGCTTAGTAGCTAAAAATGGTCCTTTGGTCATTTTTTTCCCCCTTTGAAGACAGGTGTTGAGCTCCAAGGAATGAATTGAAAATGCACAGATCCAGAAGCCGCTAGGGGCACCACCTCTTCTGGTGCATGGCTAGAAGGTCATTCATTCCATGTTTCATTTTTCCATATGTAAAACTAACTCCTTAAGAAAAACCTGATGAGAGTATTTTTAGTGATAAATACCTTTTAAAAATATTTATTTATTTAGAGATAGAAAATGAGAGAAGGGAGAGAGAGAGAGAGAGAGAGAGAGAGAGATGGAGAGAGAGAGAAATCTAGCCTTGCTTCACCACTTGCAAAACTTTCCCCCTAAGCTATCAGGGGAGGGGGTGGGATATGGAGATTGGGTGGTGGGAATTGTGTGGAGTTGTACCCCTCCTACCCTATGGTTTTGTAAATTAATCCTTTCTTACATAAAAAAAAATAATAATAAAAAAACTTTCCCCCTGCAGGTGGGGACGAGGGGCTTGGTCCCTGCAAACTGTAATGTGTACATTTAAGTAGGTGTGCCACAGCCTGGCCCCTTCTCTTTCCTTTCTTTCTTTCTTTCTTTCTTTCTTTCTTTCTTTCTTTCTTTCTTTCTTTCTTTTATTTTCTTTCTTTCTGTTCTTTCATTTTCTTTCTTTCTTTCCTTTCTTTTATTTTCTTTCTTCCTTCCTTCCTTTCTTTCTTTCTTTCTTTCTTTCTTTCTTTCTTTCTTTCCTTCTTTCTTTTTTTCTATTTATTTTTCCTCTTCCCTCTCCGGGCCTTGATGGAGTCGGATCACCCCACCTATTCTATATTGATGATGAGTAGGCAGAATATAAAAAGGTGAAAATTATAAAGATGAACTGTTTGCTTATTATATGCCAGGTAATATGCCATCTGCTTTACATATATAAAAAGGCAACCTCTGCAGTTAATACTGTGATCCTTGATTTACAGATGAGGAAACCTACAGCTAAACTAAGGGTAGGGCTAGCAGACTAAAATCCACAGCTGACTACAAATTATGTGCTTTCTCAGTATGTGAAGAGTTGTTTATTTTAATTATTACTAAAGAAAGAACTCAGTAAATAGTACTTATATGTTCACATTTCTGGATTTGGTTTATATTGGGTTGCTTAAAAAGTTATGATGTGGATGCCAGCCAGGCTTCCCTGGACTGAAGACCCCACCAATGTGTCCTGGAGCTCAGCTTCCCCAGAGACACACCCTACTAGGGAAAGAGAGAGGCAGACTGGGAGTATGGACTGAACAGTCAACGTCCATTTTCAGCGGGGAAGCAGTTACAGAAGCCAGATCTTCTACCTTCTGCAACCCACAATGACCCTGGGTCCATGCTCCCAGAGGGATAGAGAATGGGAAAGCTATCAGGGGAGGCGGTGGGATATGGAGATTGGGTGGTGGGAATTGTGTGGAGTTGTACCCCTGCTACCCTATGGCTTTGTTCATTATCCTTTCTTAAATAAAAAGTTATTTAAAAAAGTCCTGATGTATTTTTGTATAGGAAAAGAGGAAAATCTGTCATTACTTTTCCAACAGCTATATATGGAGAGACACACGTGTGTGTGTGTGTATATATATATATATATATATGTATTTCTATCTGAGTCTCCTGTTAATTTTGTTAATATGTCAGGCTTCATAAATCTTAACAACTCTGATTTCTGAAATTTATAAATTTGAGGACTAAACTACTAGTATGCAAACTAACTCCAGGAGTTTAGTTCTCAAATTTACATTACACTCAATGATGCTAAGCAAAATAATTCTCATAAAATTAAACCAATAATTCTTTTTTTCTACTGATAATTTTCTCCTTGAAATTTTTCTATATAAATATAATCATCTTGAGCTTGGCTTACAGTCAATTCAACATTTTCTCTTACTTTAGTTGCACAATTGCTAGTGGAGTACAACTCTTTCTACTGCTCACCACCAGTAAAGATGCAAATAGAATAAAGTATGTATTGTTGGGGTTGAGTATACACATTACTGTGTGCAAGCTTCCAGGTTCAAATCACTAGTCTCCATCCTGCAGAAGGGGAGGAAGCTTCATGAGCAATGAATCAGGGTTGCAGGCATCTCTCTGTTTCTCTCCTTCTCAATCTACCCTTCCACTCTCAATTTCTCTCTGCCTTATTCAGTAAAAGGAAAATAAAATGGCACTCAGAAGCAGGAATTCATAGTGCAGGGACCAAGCCCCAGAAAGAGCTCTGATGGCAATTAAAAAATATATGTACGCATTATCAATGACATGAACACACAGATATTCGTGACTATTGGAAATTGGAAATAGTCGAACACAAACAAGAAATTAGCAAAGATATTTTTACGTAAAGACCAGATTTCAAAATCTACCATTTGTTTTAAGAATATTGAATGCAACAATATATTTTGAAATCAAAGACTAGGTGTGATCAGATGATTCCTCCTACATGTGTAACTACTTATGAGGTCATTTTCGAATGTCAATATACATTTATAATTACTTACAGAAAGGTACGAAAGGAGTGAAGATTTTTGTTTCAAGTAAAATGTAACAGAATATAGAGAAATAAATGGAGAACAAGATTCTAGCTGGGCGGCATTTTCCCTTTGCTACCTACCTCACAACTGCAGTGACTGCAAATCTAATTCTTATTCTGAGAAGTAAATATGTGGACCAGCCCACAAATAGAGGTTAATGTCTGTCTGTCATTCTTCAGACCAAATGCCTCTCTTATTTTGACTCAGTATGTTCTAAAAGATCCTTCTCTCACATTTGCAGTGATGTAGCTATTTTGTTTATTTTGATTGGTTTTACTTTGGATCCCATATTCAGATTCTAGACAAAAGGGACATTTTCAGTTAAAGTGCCTTGACTTTGCTTTTGGAAAAGTCTTATATTGACTTAATGGGGCAGAAAAGGGCACAGAGAAAACCACATGAGACTGAATAAGGGGGCTACCAGGTTCACAGATCTTGCTTTTTCCCAAGTAGCGCACTAAGGGCTGAGCCACGGTGAAAGACATTTGACTCTGACAGACGTCACTCTTAAGTCTCTCTCAGTAGGACAAGAATGCACACTTTGCCTGCCGACTCAGATTCATCAAGAATTGTGGTAGCTAGCCAATAACAAGATGAAACTAAGTAAAGTCACTATGATCCCTGGGGCATTCCTGGTAGTATGTCACATCTCTGTTTAATTTATTTTCCTCACCCTTTTTTGCTTCTTTTTCTTCTTTCTTGTTCAAGGGCATGGCTGACCTTTGAGCAACTTGGGTTTGAAGTAAGTAGGGTCATTTATACATGACCTTTCTCATAAACAGACAGTATAAACAGTATAAAAAGTCCAGTACACATCTATAAATGTGTTTTTGTTTTCCTTAAGATTTCTCTTTAAAATATTTAATCTAGATTATTAGAATACATAATATATACTGCATAAAATATGTGTAAGTTGACTAGTGTTGGTAAAGTTTCTGACTAATAGCGGGTACTAGTTAAGTATTGTAAGCATTAAAATTTTTTTTAAGTTGCCCAAGGTTGTGTAGGTTCATCTTGGCTCATCTCACTGAAGAAATAGACCAATCAGCATTCACCTGCTCATGGCCTCAACACGGAAGCTGCCCTGTGTCTTACTGTCTCTCAGTTGCCTGCCATAAGCAGTACGCAAAAGATCTTCACATTTAGGAAAACATTACTTCTCATTATGCTGAACTTCATTTTAATAATTCAGTTATAAAGATATGAAAACGAATAGACTGCATGGGTTACAATAGGTCTAAGAGCTTTGAAAATATATAGAAATCAACTAAGCAAAACAAAAACTAGAAATCTGGTAGTAAAAGCAGATTAAATGAATGAAACTGTGAAATATAAGTTTTTTTTTTTTTCAAACTCCGAAATATAAGTTTTGACGTGTGTCATATACAGCTGATCTCTAACATGGCTAATAATCAACAGAATTCTACTTTTACAATTGGACAAAGAATGCCTATGTCAGAGTTTCTGACATAACAGGGGTTAAACAGTGGCCAATATGTAATACCTGGGCACTGTAGAAGTAACTACTGTGAATAGTTAGACTAGATAACCGAGTAATTTTGAATTCAGAGATTCTATGGGAATAAAATTTCAAAACACTGGAACTAATTCCTTCTGACAGTTTCATGAGCAAGACTTCAAATGCATCTTACTTGTAATATCTATCTGATCACAGACAAGAGACGGAGTGCTTCTGGGTCAGTATTTAATCCATTTAAGTTAGCAAGTGCTTTATTTTGTATTGTTATTGAGTTATAGCTGGTCAGTTGCTAAAGCAGAGAAAAACAACTATCATCAGGGACAAATGAGTGTAGCAACCATGTCCACCATGCATCATAGGTTCAGGGAAGAAAGGTATGCAAGACTCTTCTGGTAGTGCCAGGTGCATAGAGGAATGAAATACATGAGTAAGGATGGGACTGATGCTAGTTGCAGTGGTGCTTCTAGAAAGATTCTATAATTGTTTTTAATGTCTTCTTCGATAACCCATACTTAAAATGTATACTATACATCCAACAATAAGTCACCAAAGATGATATTATTTTTTCTTATTTATTATTGGATAGAGATGGAGAGAAATTGGGACTGGGTGGTGGCTCACCTGGTTGAGCCATATGTTAAAATATGGCAGGACCATGGTTCAAGCCCTGGGCCCCTGCCTTCAGGGGGAGGGGGAGGAAGCTTCAGGAGTGGTGAAGCAGGGCTGCAGGTGTCTGTCTGTCTCTCTGCCTTTCTATCCCCTCCTTCACTTTTGATTTCTGGATGTTTCTTAATGCAACAAACAAAGATAATTTTAAAAAGATACAGAGAGAAATTGAGAAGGGAGAGGGAGATAGAGAGGGAGAGAGACAGAGAGACACCTGTAGCCTTGCTTCACTACTCCTGAAGATTTACCCCTACAGGCAGGGACCAGGGGATTGAACCTGGGTCCTTGTGCACTGTAATGTGAGCACTCAACCAGGTGAACCACCACCTGACCCCAAGACGATACCCTTAAAGTACATTATTTTTCACCAGTGCAGGCAGTGCTAGCTAACATCCTTAAAATATCCTATAGCTCAACTGGTTCACCCCCCCCCCCCAATTCCCTTTACTCCAAAATTTTACAACTATGTCCTACTCTGCCAATTTCTTCTGGGGAAAAGGTGCCTGTTGTAGTCAGCTGTTCCACTCGACTACGGTGGTAATGACACTGCAGATTGATTTGCCCAGAGAAAAGTTCACCTCTCCTGCCACAGGCTGACGTGAAACATGCACCAGCATCCGATGGATGTGGGCCAAGTAAGAGTACAAGAAGGGCTCAGTGACCTACAACTAGAAAACAATAGACAGCCTGCAGAGGGTTAATAATACCTCTTGCTCTCAAGAACCAAAATGGCTACAGTTCTGTCTGCAGGTCAGTAATAACCATGTCCTCAGCAGGGTTTGTTTCCAGTTCAGAAATCATTATCCATTTCTTTATTTCACCTTATCTCTATCCTAGAATGCCAACAAGGTAGCTATCTCTATCCCTAACTGACAAGCGAGAAAATGAAAATCAGAGATGTTAAATTATTTGTTATAGGGAAACGGAGTTAAATAGCAGAGCTGGAACTTGAAAACGGGTGTTTTCATTTATAGTTGACTATTTTCCTTATAGGGCTTGATTTCCTTTAAAAGTAACTGGTTCCAAAAACACAATTATTTATATACTGGGGGCTGATATATTTTGCACTTTATATAGCTGGTAAACACATGTGTGTGGCTGTGTCTGTGTGATCTGTGCAAGGTCATAAACAGGATGCAGACAAATTCAAAAAGGGGCTTTTGTTTCACAGACAAGATGCTTCAGAAGGTTTCAGTCAATCATCCCATATTGAGTCAGCAGATATATATATCCTTCCACACCTCCAATAGCTCAAATTCAAAAAAATAAATAATTAAAGAAGATGTTTTCTAAAAAGAGGTTTTGCAATAGTTGACCACTTAATTTCCTTTAAAAAAAAGCATCAATTTCAACTGGTCTCTTTTCCCCAGTTATGAATGTCAGCATTTTCTCAAAAATGCATCTCAGCATCTCCCAAGGAGTTTTCTGAAGTTTTAAAAGTAGACATTTTAGCCAATGAAACTAATATGATTCTAAAATACAGGTTTTTTCCCATAGTTTAAAAAATCTAGGTGGGCCAGGGAGGTCTGCAGGTGTCTGTCTTTCTCTCCCCCTCTGTCTTCCCCTCCTCTCTCCATTTCTCTCTGTCCTATCCAACAAAGAGGACATCATCAACAACAACAACAATAACTACAACAATAAAAAAACAACAAGGGCAAAAAAAGGGCAAAAAAATAATTAAATATTAAAAGAAATAAAATAGAGACTCAGAGGTTACCCAGAGTCTGGTGCCCAATAAGAAGATTTACATATGGGCCCTGCATCAGGTGGATGGAGATAAATAGTTGTTATTATTATCATTATTGGTAAATAGTTAATTTTATGTCGTTTTTGCTGGGCTGACTTCACGGGCAGGAGACAGAGACAACCAGAGACTCATGGCTGAGCTGAGAACGCAGTTCAATCTTTATTCACAAGCGGGGATGTGGTTCAACAAACTAATCTCTTCTAATCACAACCCAATTCTGTCCTCCATCTCTCTTCTCTGGTGGAAGAGTCAGGAGCAAAGGAAACATGTACAATGGGGGCAGGGAGACGAAAGAAGCTCAAACCCGCGACGACTAAACCAAATGTCCCAGAGGCGGGGGGGGGGGGGTGGAGAAACCAAACCAATGTCTTGGAGGCAGAGGGGTGCCCAGCCAACAGTGGACGTGCAAACAGAACACATAGCAAACAACACAAGTGAACCCAATGTGATGATAAAAAACAGAAGGCTTCACAAGCAGAATCCAGAAGCATACCAACAATTCCCCCTTTTCTTTTTAACTAATGGCCATAGTATCAGGAGTGTGGGGTGAACAGAAACCTATATCGTACAGGCATTTAAAAAAAAACTGGCACAAGACATGGAGGAACAAGTAAGAGAGCAGCAAGAACCAGTGTGATGCCAAGGGAAGGCCTGAGGGGGGGGGGTGTTTCTTGACTCAAAGTGCAAGGCTTATGAGGCTAAAGAACATTTCCTGCCTCTGTGGGCATCTTTTGCCTGTGGGGGCACTTCATGCCTCAACGGGCGTTTCCTGCCTCTGTGGGCATCTCTTGCCTCTGAGGGTGTTTCATGCCTCAATCGGCATTTCCCCCCTCTGTGGGCATTACCTAGCAAGGAGGGGGTGTGTGTGGTCTACAGAGTCCCAAGGCAGCTGGCTGCAGTCAGTCTTTGAGAAACCCAGCAGCGTAAAGGGAAGCTGCTGTAGAGTTGTGTAAAGTGTCCAAGAGGTGTATCAGTAAGTCCGATAGAAGTCTCAGTCCAAAGTAGATGGCTAGGGGAAGAAATGCCAGGGGATGAAATGTTCCACATCTATCTCCATGGGGAAGGTCAGCCACTGGAATTCTGCTTTTCTGTAGAGAGTGAGCTTTGGAGTCTGTGAATGTGTCTCTTCAAGTCATGCCAAGTCACATCATTGGTTTCAGGGGTTGCGTTGTAGTCATGCCATCTTGTGGGTGATGTCAGAGAACAGGGGTCCAAATGGATTTCTTGAACCAGATTATTGAGATCTCACCATGTAGCATCATGAGTCCCCGGAGGGTGTCCTAGTCCAAAAAGCTCTTTGAAATTCCATTTAGGGTGCTTCTGGCGGTTTTTGCGGGATTGCTGCAGGCACCCATTTTTTAAAACGTCTTCCCATTAGAAGAAAGAACTGAATCAAGAGGGCAGAACCAACCATGTTTCTCCACTTTTGGGGACTGCCAAAGCAATGGAGAATGCTCCCCAAGTCAGAGTAGTCTCTCTTCGCGGGAAACATGCAAGAGGTAGTCCAGAAAGTCCCAGGGGAAATCTCTGTGCATCCCCCAGGTTCCATAATCACAGCTACAAGGAACCAAAGTTTTGGTTCCCGGTCAGGGAACCAAAGTGCGGCCCAGAGTGACTCCGCAGAGGCTCATGGACTCTGAGGCTTGCCGCAGCCCGCGGGTCAGGCGGCAGCTCCAGGAGCGACGCTGAAAGACTCGGAGAGTGAGAGAGCGGCAGGACTGTGTGCCACACCTGCCTTGCCAACTGCAGTCCATAGTGGATAGGTAGCCAAACGGCTTTACTTCTCTGGTGGATGGGCAGGTTAGGTCCCACGTTGGTGTTAGTCCCTGTTCAGGTGCCATTTTGTCGTTTTTGCTGGGCTGGCTTCGTGGACGGGAGACAAAGATGACCAGAGACTCATGGCTGAGCTGAGAACGCAGTTCAATCTTTATTCATGAGCAGGGATGCAGTTCAACAAACTAATCTAATTTAATCACAACCCAATTCTGTTCTCTATCTCTCTTCTCTGGCGGAAGAGTCAGGAACAAAGGAAATACATACAATAGGGGGCAGGGAGAAGAAAGAAGCGGGAACCAGTGATGGATGACTAAACCGAATGTCCCAGAGGCCAGAGGTGGGGGGTCGGGTGGGGAGGTGGAGGAAGACCAAATCAATATCCTGGAGGCAGGGGGGTGCCCAACTAACAGTGGACATGCAAACAGAACATATAGCAAGCTACACAAGTGAACCCAATGTGATGATAAAAAACAGAAGACTTACAAGCAGAATCCAGAAGCATATCAACAATTTTATCCACAGATTTTTTTCTTTTCTTTTTTTTAATAGATTTGTGATTTTTTTAAAAAACAAAATCTTTTAATATTTAATTATTCATTCCCTTTTGTTGCTCTTGTTTTATTGTTGTAGTTAATCTTATTGTCATTGTTGTTGGATAGGACAGAGAGAAATGGAAAGAGGAGGGGAAGACAGAGAGGGGAAGAGAAAGACACCTGCAGACCTGCTTCACTGGTTGTGAAGTGACTCCCCCGCAGGTGAGGAGCCGGGGGCTTGAACCAGGATCCTTATGCTGGTCCTTGAGCTTTGCGCCACCTGCACTTAACCCACTGCGCTACGCCAGGCTCCCCGAATGGGAGCTGCTCCCTGCGCTAATCCAACTTTATAGCCCTTTGCTCTACTCTGACACCATTTTCTCAGACAATATTTTTATCTCACTTCAGGCTAGCTATCAAACTGACTCCAATTATACCATAAGCTCTCTGAAAACAAAGATCACATCTTCTTTATTATCTATTTTAAAAGATGTATTTATTTGTTTGGCTATAAGAGAGAAATGAAAAAGAAAGACAGAAAAATCCAGAACATCTCTCTAGGATACAAAATGTCAAGGATCAAACTCGGGATCTCAAGCCTGAATGTCCAATGCTTTATCACCGTGCCAACACCCAGACCACTTGTTTATTTCTTGACTTTACGGTGTAACAGTTTTCAATAACATTTTGACAGTCTTGATAGACAGTATTTCCGAAAACAGCTGTACCTGTATAATTGGTCAGCTGCTGTTATTATTGTGGTACTGATAACTGTCAGAAAGAGTCAAGTCCTTGAGAGATGTGTCTATGTCTACTCTTATTCCCTTGCCTTTCACCTAAGTAGACATTTGTAATTTCACAAACAGGCAGAATATAGCAAACTAACCAATGTGTGATTTTGATCTAAACACATCTTTTCATTTTACTTATTATTTTTAAATTTTTTTAAATATTTATTTATTGGATAGAGACAGCCAGAAATAGAGAGGGAAGGGAGTGATAGAGAGAGAAAGGCAGAGCCCTGCTTCATCACTCGCAAAGCTTTCTCCATGTAGGTGGGGACAGGGTGGATCGAAACTTGCGCATTGCAACATGTGGGCTCAACCAGGTGCGCCACCGCCTAGCCCCATTTTCATTTTATTTAATGGAACAGAGAAAACTTAAAAAGGAAAAAGATAGGGAGCCAGGCGGTGGTGCAGCAGGTTAAGCACAAGTGGCGCAAAGCTCAAGGACCTGCATAAGGATCCAGTTTGAGCCCCGGCTCCTCACCTGCAGGGGAGTCGCTTCACAAGCAGTGAAGCAGGTCTGCAGGTGTCTGTCTTTCTCTCCCCTCTCTGTCTTCCCCTCCTCTCTCCATTTCTCTCTGTCCTATCCAACAATGACTGTTGTTGAGGAGTTATTCTGATGCAGTCTCCGCCCCCAGGTTTTACTATGCCCCGCGAAATCCTAGCAGTTACCCCTTCAACCAATCCTGGCCCTACACGTCACCCCTGGCTGTTGCCCAATTAAAAGCCTCCTCACCGCCCCCTCTCTCTGGGCTCTCAGCTCTCCCTCTCTGAGATCTCGCTCCCTGCTCTCCCCCCGTGGTCAGGTAGTGGGGATGGCCATTGCCAGCTGGCTCCATGTGGTCTGAACCAACCCCCCCCCCCCCATCCTATAATAAAGATTTGTGTTCCCCTTTGCTCTGGACGTCCACTCTCTTCTCCGCAGTGCAGCCCGACACCAGACCACCACAACAACAAATGACAACAATAATTACTACAATAAAACAAGGGCAACAAAAGGGGATAAATAAATAGATATATTTTTTAAAAGAATAAAGATTGGTAGAAAGGGAGAAAGACAGAGAGACATCTGCAGCACTGTTTCACTGCTTGTGAAGCTTTCCCCCTGATGGTGGGGACAAGGTCTTGAACCCAGGTCCTTGCACATTGCCTGACCCCTATTTCAAAAGTTTGAAAATGATTTCATTTTGTAGTCTTCTTAAGTAAGTGATTTTCATACAGAAATCTGTACTTGGATAAATCCCTTGTAGGGTCACTTTTAGGGTCACTGAGTCAGAAGATAGATGACAAGGACATGTTTTTCTCATTAAATGATGAGTAAAAGGGGGAAGCACACAGAGTCTTAGGACATTATTACTGATACGTCTTAGAATAGGAAAATACAGAGAACTTCAGGCTTCACTCTTCTCAAATACAAGTTTCTGAAAGGTGTTTAGTTGAGCTTTCATCCATAAAGGAGCCAGAAGGGATTTAACAGATGACAAGCTCCGAGTTCCCTCAGCTGACCTGAATGTTTGCCACTGACACTGAGATGGACAGGTGGATAGGGTTTTCCATAACACTCTGGGAACCATGTGGTCTTTTTAAAAAAATTTTTAAATTTATTTATTTTCCCTTTTGTTGCCCTTGTTGTTGTTGTTGTTTTGTAGTTATTATTGTTGTTATTGATGTCTTCGTTGTTGGATAGGACAGAGAGAAATGGAGAGAGATGGGGAAGACAGAGAGGGGGAGAGAAAGACAGACACCTGCAGACCTGCTTCACCGCCTGTGAAACGACTCCCTTGCAGGTGGGGAGCCAGGGGCTCGAACCGGGATCCTTATGCCGGTCCTTGCGCTTTGCACCACTTGCACTTAACCTGCTGCGCTACCGCCAGAGTCCCTCCATGTGGTCTTTCTAGTCACTGCCCAATGCTTATATGTCTGCATCATTGAGGAGAAAGTGATATTTCTGACCAAAGTTGAGATAGCTGAAGGAGAGTCTGCTGGGACTCACCAGACAGCCAAGCAGAACTGAAGCAATGCGGAAGACTTCCTTGCTCAGGAACCTTTGCAATGGAACTGACTTCAAGCAGAAGTATTCTGACCCCTTCAGTTGTCTCTAGAAAAACCCTTCTATACCAGAACCACAGGACTAGATGCTAGGCTTCAGAGACCTGCTGCATTCCACACTTCCCACACTACTGACTCATGACTGGCTTGCTCACTGGCCTGCACCAGACTGGCTTACTCCAGTTCAGTCATGTACACTACACTCTGGGTTTCCATGACTTTAAAATAGTTTCCTCTTGGGAGTCGGGCAGTAGCGCAGAGGGTTAAGTGCAGGTGGTGCAAAGCGCAAGGACCAGCGTTCCAGCCCTTGGCTCCCCACCTGCAGGGGAGTCATGAAGCAGGTCTGCAGGTGTCTGTCTTTCTCTCCCCCTCTCTGTCTTCTCCTCCTCTCCTCATTTCTCTCTGTCCTATCCAACAACAACGATGTCAATAACTACAATAACTACAACAATAAAACAAGGGCAATAAAAGGGAATAACTATTAAAATAGTTTCCTCTTTGAATAATCATGTAAGGAAGGTGCTATGGGTAGAATAATGGAGAATGAGCACTCCTGACTTATCAGGGCTTAGAGCATGAACAAATCTGGAGACGCTCCCAAATAGTGCAACAGCGAGTGCAGTGACAGAGGTGAGGTGTGCACATGGTTCACTGGATGGTCAGCAATTGTTCTTTTTTTGTTTTTGAATTTCAGAGACAGAGGTTAAGTTACCTTAGGGAGGTGACATCTAAGCATAAGCCAAAAACTTACAGCAAAAAGCAGAATTATAGACATATGCACAACTGAAGGAGAAATGAAAAGAACAATGTTGAGAAAAGAGATGACAGATCACATTGGGTTTGCTTTAAAATGCAGAAAGAGTTCACCTTTCTGTGATGTTTTTATGTCCCCAAATTTGAGGCAACTCAGATGCCCAAGGAACAATGAATGAATTTTTTAAAATATATATTATAATGGAATATTATGCAGGTTTTAAAACTATGAATTCATCTTTGTGATATCTTGGACAGACCTCCAGGGTTGAGTGAGATAAGTCAGAAGGAGAAAGATGAATGGTAGATGACCTCACTCACAAGAAGACATGAAGAAGCAAGGTCAGTCAGTGGAACATAGCAGGACTCTTAGACTGGCTATGGTGAATCATGTGAAGCAGAGGACTCTGGGGGAGAAGAGGACTCTGGGGTCGCCCTAGGAGACAGTGATTAAATCGACCTGGGTGAGGAAAGAGATTGCCTTGCACAGACCTATCATGGGGAGATGAGAAGTTGTACCTGTGTGACATCTGTACTATAAACGATTACTCACCCCCATAAAGGAAAAAAAAAAAGAAAAGAAAGGCACAGAAGTTCACTAGAAGATGCAACAAAGGATAAGGAGGGGGGTATGGAAAAGGCATACCAAGGCAGTGGGTGGACCCTCTGGGGACACACAATAAAGGGTGTTGAAATATAAAATTAATATATATATGTATATATATATATATATATATATATATATATATATATATTGATCAGGAAAGTTAGCAGAATTTAAATCGGACAGTCACAAAGAGTGCTTTATTCTAGGTAACATATACTTTATGGATAGATAATACACATAAGACAGACAGAACTTAAGCATACAATGTGAAGATGCCTTGCTTCCTTGGACTTCATAGATTTTTTTTTTTTTCCACAATTATGGAAGGCATATACATTTTTCTGACCCAGAACAGTGACACTACAAACAGCTTCCCTTATCAGATTGATGGGGTTGACAGTTAACAATAGTTATATACTTTTCCCATATTTGGGAGGTACTCTCTGCCCTTATGTAGCTTTCTAGTCCTATTCTCAACTTTGACACCATCTCCCCTATACTTTTTAGCCCACTTGCATATTAGCTGTGAGGCTCAGGCAAAAATTAATAAAGTCATGGGCCCCTTGGAATATACTTAAACTTTCTAGCCTCTTACAACATGACAATCCCCAAATCTCATTTGCTCTATTCTTACTATAGGTTCTTGATTATTAAAAATAAAAATAAAAATAAATGTCTTCTTCATATCTTTATTTTTTGTCAGCCACCAAGTTGCAGGTGCTAATGTGATGCCAATCTGATTTCCCTGAGCAGATAATCTCACCAACGTGCCCTGGAACCTCACCTTCCCAGAGCCCTGCCCCACTAGGGAAAGACAGAGACAGTCTGGGGGTGTGGATCCACCTGTCAACACTCATGTCCCGTGGAGAAGCAATGACAGAAGCCAGAACTCCCACCTTCTGCTCCCCATAAAGATCTTTGGTCCATACTCCCAAGGGATAAAGAACAGGGAAGCTTTCAAGGTAGGGGATTGGATATGGAGTTCTCGTGGTGGAAACTGTACCCCTCTTCTCCTATAATCTTGTCGAATATTATTAAATCACTAATAAAATTAAATTAAAATAAAACCAGTTTCCCTTAATAAAAAAAAAAGAAGAAGGAACAGTCATGGTTGCTCCAACCATATTTTCACCGACCATTCTATTTCAACGACATTTTTCTTACTAGAACTCTTTTCCTCCTTTCCAATGATCTTTGCCACCGACACTGTAGCAAAATGTTAAAATAAAACTCTGGAGGTGTACGTGTGCAGCTTCTGCCTAATAAGCCTGAATCTCCATGGCAGGAAGAAATGTTACTGTTATAACTCAGGTGGGAATGAAACACCTTCAGGTTTAGCAACATCTGTCTAGATAAAGAAGTGCTAACACCAGCAGTGCTATAGGCTGGGTGTTTCCCACTCTCCTCCTAGCAAAAAGGATCTGTAGTTTGCTCACTGTGAACAGCCGGGTGTCGAGAAAACCCCATTCACAACATGGATGTGATGTGTCATCCACACTCCTGTCTGCTACGATCAGTGGAGATATTTGCACAGAGACTAGGTGCACACAACAAAACTTTAGGACTTTTAGCTTACAAGTAATTCTATTATCTCAAAAATTCAATACCAGTGATTTTTTTTTCAACTTCTACAAGACAATCTTTCTGGAAATAAAATCATGACATAAAAGGGCCTGTCCAACAGCCATGCTGTCAGGTTGGTTATATCCTTACGTTTTAGAAGAGAAAAAAAAAAAGTAACAGTGAAAATTTTCTGATTAATTGTTCAAGGCCCATTAATTTTGGTATGCAGGAAAATAAAGAGAGAACTACAGAATATAAAAGATATTTATTTTTTTATTATTTATAAAAAGGAAGTACTGACAAAACTATAGGATAAGAGGGGTACAACTCCACACAATTCCCACCATCAGAACTCCGTATTGCATCCCCTCCCCTGACAGCTTTCCTATTCTTTATCCCTCTGGGAGTATGGACCCAAGGCCATTGTAGGGTGAAGAAGGTGGAAGGTCTGGCTTCTATAATTCCTTCCCTGCTGAACATGGGTGTTGGCATGTCAATCCATACTCCCAGCCTGTCTCTCTCTTTCCCTAGTTGGGTGGGGCTCTGGGGAAGCAGGGAAGCAGGGCTCCAGGACACATTGGTGGGGTTATCTGTCCAGGGAAGTCTGCTTGGCATCATGCTAGCATCTGGAACGTGGTGACTGAAAAGAGAGTTAACATACAAAGCCAAATAAGTTGTTGATTAATCATGAACCTAAAGGCTGTAATAGTGCAGATGAAGAGTTGGGGGGGTCCTCCATTTTGTAGACAGCTAGTAGGCATATTTTAGTTATATTCCAAAGGGCCTGTGGCTATACTAGTTTTTTTCTCCCTGAGCCTAAAATGTGTTATGCAGGTGGATCCAAGTTATTGTTTGGGGAGAGGATGCCATGGCTGGAAAAAGGAAGGACCAGAAAGTTGGATCAGGGAAGAGAGTAGCTCCCAAATATGGGAAAGGTGTATAAATATTGTTGACTATAAACTTCATCGATTTCTATGAAGAGTCAACAGGATCATCTTGAACAAGTCACCCCATTTTTACTTCTACTTCTTCTGCAAAGTCTGTGTAATCCACCTTTAGAAATGTCCACAGAAATTAAAGAACACTAAAGGAAAAAACATATATGTAATTAAAAGAGTGTAACACTTTAAAAAAAAAAGAAATTATAGAACACGACAGACATTTTTATATTTCTAACTTTTTTTTTTTCCTTCAGAGTTATTGCTGGGGCTTGGCGCTGTCACTATGAATCCCTGCTCTTGGTGGCCATTTTTTTTCCCATTTTATCCAACATAAGAGAGAGAAATTGAGAGAGGAGGTGGAGATAGAGTGGGGGAGAGAGAGACATCCGCACACCTGCTTCACCACTTGTGAAGTGTCCCTTCTGCAGGCAGGGCACCAGCGGCTTGAACCCAGACCTTGCTCAGGTCCTTATGCTTAGTACTAGGTGTGTTTAACCGGGTGCATCACCACTTGGCCCCTATTTGCAAGTTTCTTTAAGAAATGTCAATAAAATTCAGAGATTGAAGACTTCCGGATTTTTTTTTTACATTTTATTAGCTATTTAATAGTCATTTACAAGATTAAAAAATAATAACTACACCCAACATTAAATTCCCGTGCCCTCCCCCTACCCACCCAACTATCATAGTTGTCTCATAATTCTGAAATTTTGTATTCCATTCCTGAAAAATATAAGCTGTAGTTATAATAACGATCAGTGCTACTACCACTGGAGATATGTGCTAGGTGCTAGCCTATGCTTAGTAATTTATTTGCATGCTATCCAATTTTATGATTAAATAAGCCTTTGAAGTAGAGAACCACATATTGAATCGAACATTTAGCGGTCCGGGCAGTGGCGCGCCTGGTAGTGGCTGGGTGTTAAGGCACTTGGCTAAGTGCACATGTTATCATGTGAAAGGACTGGGGTTTGAGGCCCCCACTCCCTATCTGTAGGGGAAGCTACAGAAACAGTGAAGCACTACTGCGAGTATTTTTCTGTCTCTCTCCCTCTCTGTATCCCCATTCCCTCGACCCTATCAAATGAAGGCAAAATGAAGAAGAAATAACTGCCAGGAGCAGTGAGTTCATAACGCAGGTGCCAATAACCCTAATGGCAAATAATAATAGTAATTTAGGCGTTATAATGCCAAAAATCTATCAAAACAATATGACAAATAAGTTGAGTAGTTAGACCCCAAATTCATGCAGCTGACTGAGAAATGTCAGGCTCTCCTGTGCCTGGTTAACCATTGCTAGACTGACAGAGAGTCTCTTCAACTGTTGACATCTGAGCCTATGTAGCACAGCTACCACCTGATATCTTAGAGAAAACCAGGTAAGATTTTTATTCCATTAACACAGCTATACAACTCTGCATAAATTCCATGACTAGAGCCTGACATCTTGGCAAATATGTATTTCACCACACAGCCACCACCCTTCATCAAGTCTCCACTCTCATTCACTCACTCCTGACTTTCTTCCACTCCGACAACCACTTTATTGTCTTAGAAGGTCTTATAGCTCATTCACCATGACTCCCACTAACACCAAGTGTCAAATGATAAGCCATCCTTTTTTTCTTTCTTATATAACCTGAATTCAATTCCTTCAGGTGTTCATGCTATAAGGATCCACTGGCAACAGTAGCTTTGATGAGGTTGGTTCCTTAGTAAAAATCTAACAGTGATGTGTGAGAGAGAAAGTACACAACATGGGGAATAAACACAGATTTCTATACCAGGAAATATGACATTAAATTGATCCAACTGAATGTCTCTATTATCTTTATACTTGGAATATACTTCAGTGTTTGTTCTCAATAAGTATTTTGAGCTCCACTTCACTGATAAGAAACAAGGAGTGGGTGAATGACAGATACTTAAGACCTCATTGAAGTTTTTGATGTGAAAGTCCTTTTCCTCTACCATAAATATTTCCCAGATTTCTCCTAGATTCAGTTTTTATTTTTTCTTTATCTATGTTAGTTAACTGAATGAACATATAATGAAGCCATTCAGGGGTTGGGAGGTGACACACTAGGTTAAACGCACATTGTGTGCCCCAATCCAGGATCCCAGTTCGAGCCCCCGGCTCCCCACCTGCAGGGGGGTGGGGCTTCACAAGCAGCAAAGCAGGTCTGCAGGCATCTGTCTTCTCTCCCCACTGCAGTTTCTCTCTGTCCTATGCAAAATTATAATACTAATAAACGGTCACAGGAGCTGTGGATTCATAGTGCAAGCACGGAGCCACAGCAATAACCCTAGGGGCAAAAAAATTATAAAAAAATAACAATGAAGCCAATTTATCTCAGGGACAGTATCTGGCACAATGGCAGAGGTCATAGGAATCTATCATTCTCATTCTATTCTATGCTATTCTAGAAACTGGGGTATTTCTGTTGTCTTGATGTTCTGTTTCTGTACATCTACAAGACAGATGAAGAGATTACCTTGCAAGTTTAAATCCAATAATAAACCCAGCACAGTGGCTGGCCCATAAGTGTTCAGAAATGATTTGTCCTTATTATTTAACCCCAAGGTTTAATCTCTTCCTTCCCTGAGTTCCTTTGTATTTATATTCCTTTAAATTATAATTATCTATCTGTGTCTTGTTTTTCCAGTGGAAAAAATAAGCTGTTTAGGGCAGGAACTGCACATTATGTCTCTGATATTATTTATCTAACTTAGTGGGATACTGTATTTCTTGGCCCACCACTGATTATCTCCAGGGGGGGAATTTATATGAAGTTTAAATACACAAAACATGATCAATGAAAGTGGTAACTTTCCGTTTCCTCAGACACCAATATAATTTCTATAAGATTCTAGAAAATAGAATCTGTGTTTTGACACATAATCTGTACTTCCACAATCAGATCAGAGGTGGTTAACAGGGCGGCACCACACTCTCAGTCTGCCATACGTAGGTGAACATATATTTTACTGAATATATGGAACACACACTTATAGTTTCCTACACAAACTATAAATTGTGGGACTAGCTGAAGAATCCACCAGTAACAACATAAGCCGTGCTACACCAGACAGGATATTTTACTCAGAGTCTTAGACTTCTCATCAACACAGGAGAGTCAATACACCTTTAAACTAAGTATTCATAAAAGACTGAGACAATCTTTTTGAAGAGTTGCACAGAAGATCTGAGTTATAGGAAGAAATAAATCATCATCATAACATCATCAAAGGGGCCAGGCGGTGGCACAGCTGGTTAAGGGCACACACTACAGTGCACAAGGATCCAGGTTCAAGCTCCTGGTCCCCACCTGCAGGGAGGAGGCTTCACGAGTGGTGAAGCAGGGCTGCAAGTGTCCCTTGGTCTCTTTCCCTCTCTATGTCCTCCTCCCCTCTCAACTTCTCTCCTTTTTTTGTCTCTTTCTCTCTCTCTCTCCAAAAATAAAAAATAAAATATTAATAAAAGATATCTCGGGGCCAGGTAGTGGTGCACCTGGCTAAGCACACATATTAACATATTACAGTGTGTAAGGGCCCAGGTTCAAGTCCCCGGTCCCCACCTGCACGGGGAAAGCTTCAAGAGTGGTGAAGCAGTGTTGCAGGTGTTTCTATCTCTCTTCCTCTCTATCTGCTCCTTCCCTCTTGATTTCTGGCTGCCTCTATCCAGTAAATAAATAAAGATAAAAAAAAGAATATCTCAGAATATCATCATTGGGAAAAGTGTTATGATGCCAAGTGATAAATTTATTTATTTATTTATTTTTTAAATATATATTTATTTAATTTATTTATTCCCTTTTGTTGCCCTTGTTGTTTTATTGTTGTAGTTATTATTGTTGTTGTCGTTGTTGGATAGGACAGAGAGAAATGGAGAGAGGAGGGGAAGACAGAGAGGGGGAGAGAAAGATAGACACCTGCAGACCTGCTTCACCGTCTGTGAAGCGACTCCCCTGCAGGTGGGGAGCCGGGGTTTGAACCGGGATCCTTATGCCGGTCCTTGCGCTTTGAGCCACCTGCGCTTAACCCGGTGTGCTACAGCCCGACTCCCAAGTGATAAATTTATGCCCTCTACCAATGAATAGATTTTCACTGGTCCCAAACTGCACCATGCCAGAGAAGAAAAGACCAGAGAGCTTTGAATCCCCTACACAAGTCAAGGGAATTCAAATGTTGTGACAGACCGTTCTGAAAGACTGGTGCTATCTACTTCACTCAGGTTTTCATCTGACAGCGGCATCTGCCCATGCCAGCAGCAACTATGTAGGCGAATGCACTAAGCCACATCATAATAATAATGAACCAAGGGTCACAGTCACACAGGACGTCCTGGGATCCCATCACACTGTCAAGACTTATGGACCACGGGCACAGATATCACTTTCTCAGAGAGAATATCTGGTTACAAAATTAAAGAGGAACTTGTATTTATCATTAAAATGTAAGATTACTGATAGGCTTCTTTGATGTTTCCAGGTAAGACTCACTTTAAAAAAATCATTCCTGATGAAGATGATATAAGGAATAGTTCAACACTCTAAAAATACCATTGCTAACAAGTTGCCTTAAAATATAGGGAGAATACATAAGCCCTGTGCAGGGTTAATTTTCATATTGGAAGGGAGTTGGGCAGTAGCGCAGTGGGTTAAGAGCAGGCGGCACAAAGCTCAAGGACCAGTGTAAGGATCCTGGTTCAACCCCCCGGCTCCCTACCTGCAGGGGAGTCATTTCACAGGCAGTGAAGCAGGTCTGCAGGTGTCTGTCTTTCTCACCCCCGCTCTGTCTTCCCCTCCTCTCTCCATTTCTCTCTGTCTTATCCAACAATGATGACATCAATAGAAATAATAACTACAACAATAAAACAACAAGGGCAACAAAAGGGAATAAATAAATAAGTTCAAATAGAATTTTAAATTCGGCACTGGGTGGAGGTGCATCAGGCTGAGCACACATGTTACAATGTGCAAAGACCAGGGGTTCAAGCCCCCAGTCTCCACCTGCAGGGGGAAAGCTTTGCAAGTGGTGAAGTAGGGCTGCAGGTGTCTCTCTATCTCTCTCCCTCTCTATCTCCCTTTTCCTCTCAATGTATGGCTGTCTCTATTCAATCAATAAACAAAAGGGACTTATAGATGTAATCTGTAGCAAATCTAAAGATACTGTTCTGCAGACGTAGGTTTAATAGAAGAGATTGTCTATACATGCAGCTCAAGGCCTAGTGGGTAGTAGAGCCTGGTGAACAGGGTATATGGTCTGAAGCTGTGTTTGATTTATCGTTTATATCCCTGTAAAAAAAAACTAATTTAATATATCTGTAAGATTTTAAATTAAGGCTTCACATAGGTTTCTCTTAAATGACTTGCTTTCTGCCAAAATCTTCTTGACTCTCACTTTCTATGAAGACATCAAATTTGGCCAGAGGATTGTTACAGTTGCTTATGCGCCAGTAAGAGTTTATGAGGAGAATTCTGAGGCACAGCTGTGGTAGCCTGGTCATAGACAGGACACAGAGCATTTAGTCTAAGATAACTTCTGTCCTTGGAACTGGGGTTGGGGATATTATCATGGATTAAGTTGAAGAAAAATGAATCTGGGAATACAATTAAGATTCTTGATCAACAATGCATTTATTGATCCAGGGGTGGGTACATATTATCAACCATCTAAGTGGTTCGGAAAGCTTCTATTTCAACCTCTTTCTACAACAGGGTAGCTTATGTCCACATAGATAATTGGTACCGATCTTCATGTAAGGAGAATAACCAGACCAGGGGAACTGGCCACACTGAGACACTGGGTCAATGTAATGAATCTAGGACCTTGGCAATATATATGACAGACTGATTTTATTGAGTCTTAAAGTATAGTCTATGTACCAAAGGTAAATCTTGTTACTGAATATGAAGGTTTACTGTTGTTTTCAGTGAGCAGAAGCCCAGTGCTTCACTGGACAGTGACATTATATAAGACATGTACTATATTCATTTAGGAGTATTCCACACATAAGGTAGCATACCAGACTTGCATGCCTGAGTGCTCAGACATCCCAAATTCAATCTCAAATACCCGATACTCTGCAACTGAACAATATTCTCCCACCTCTCGCTCACATTAAGAGCAGATAAATTATGAAAACAAATATTCCTTAACACATCAAATTTAGTGACATCACATTCATGATTAAAATATTATCTGATAGCTACAATGGTGAGAGCATTTCTGCTTCCTAATAAACAATGGTATTGGCTATGACATCTCCCAAACATCTGTGAAGTAAACACATTTGTCTTTAACTATGGGTACCTATAAAGATGCCTGTGTCATCCTCAAATTACTAAGTCTGCTATAAAAAGACACATAGAGTGGTGTGGGGGAGATAGCATAATGGTTATGTAATGTGACTGTCATGCCAGAGGCTCCAAAGTCCCAGGTTCAATCCCCCACACCATCATAAGCAACGCTCTGGTTAAAAAAAAAAAAAAACATACAAACTCTTTGGTTTTATTTAAATTGTTTAATCCCCTCAAAAACTGACTTCAGAAATATTATTGTTAGCAGTCTCAATATAATTTTATTTTCCTTACTAGAAATTGGAAGAAATTGGTATTCCTTATAAATTGTATTAGAATAATGGAAGCACTAAGCTAATTAGATATAAATTCAATTTTACTCTTAAAAGGCAAACATTTCTTTTCAAATAAAACACAACCACAAATTCCTTGCACGACTGAAAAGCAGTGTCAGTGAGCTAATTCACTTAGGCAGTGTAGTGTTTTTTCATGTACGTGATCCAGGTTCAACTCAGGTCCCCATGACATGAAAGGGAATATCAGCACTGTGATCTCTCTCCATCTCTCTCTTTATCTAAAAAAGTCAGCTCAGGTTGGTGAAGGCTTGAAGATGACCACCTCTCCCCCCAAAGTAATAATAATAATAACAACAACAACTTCAATAACAAAGAGTTGTGTGTATGTATTTGCCATCCACATTACTGGTGAGGCTTGGTGCCTTCAGGACCCCACTTTTCACAGTAGTCATTGTTTTTTTTTTCTTTTCCCTTTTCTTTTCTCCTTCTATTCCTTCTCCTACTCCTACTCCTTTTCCTTCTTCTCCTTCTCCTTCTCTTTCTCCTCCTTCTACTTCCTCTCCTCCTCCTCATCTTCCTGTTCCTCCTCCTGCACCTTCTTCTTTTTGGTACAGAATGTGAGACAGAGAGAGATAGAGTAGGCAAGAGGTACAGAACAAAAGAAAGACACCCACAATCCTGAGCCAGCACAGGTGGAGCCAGCCCCCTGCAGGTGGGAATTGGAAGATTGACCCCACATTCTAGGGCACGGAGAACATGTGTGTCTGCCACTACCCAGCCCCTGCGTGTATTGATTCTAATGTGTTTTAAAATACTGTGTGGTGTGGTGAGCTGCTATCGTTGCTTACTTTTTTCAAGTTCATGTGTTTCAATGCTCAATATTCCACAAAAGAAAAAAAAAATTCTCTAGCTTGTTTTTTTCTTTTCATCTCCTTTCTTTCTTCATTAAAAAGAATCACCTCCAGTGCTTCCTCAGTAGATGGACACATAATCATATTATTTTAAACTGCAGAGTAGTATTCTACTACATACATGCCCCAAATCTCCCTGTCTCTGGGACCTTTTGAGAACTATGGTGGATATATGAGGCTGGAGTTAGTATGTGTACAGGACATTGGGAGTGTGTTCAGATGCAGAATGAAGTTACCCCTTTGCAATTTTATCATCTTGTAAACTGCTATTAAATCATTAATAGCATTTCCCATTAGATAATAAAAGACCATCTGTGCATGTCCTCTGCGTTTTCCCTGAATCAAATTTCATGCATGTCAAAAACTAGAAAAAAAAACAAAACGTTCAGAGAGCAGAACTCTATACAAAACATGTATCAAAGTAGCAGCTAAAGGAAACATCACACTTAAGAGTAACACATGTGAAGAGATGAGTAAATAACAGTAAATAACACCAACTTAGGCTTCCACAGAACAAGGGAAATAAAACAGGGCAACGAATTAAAAGGTTTGGAACTGAGACCTAACTTATAAGGTATTTGTGCCCATGATAACCTCCAGAGGAAACATCAGTGACTTTCCTCCTCAGAGCAAAGGCAAGATCTAAAACTCATAGCTGACAATCACATTTAGGAATCAACCTACAGTGTGATCTTTCTAGCATTAGCACTGCATTGTAATTATTTGTCTAATGCTTTCATTGACTTGACTACTTAAGGGACTGATTTCTTTTTTAAGTTTTTACTTATAAAATGGAAACACTGACAAGACCATAGAATAAGAGGGTACAGTTCCCATACAGTTCCCACCACCAGAACTCCGTATCCCATCCCCTCCCCTGCTAGCTTTCCTATCCTTTATCCCTCTGGGAATATGGACCCAGGGTCATTGTGGGATGCAGAAGGTGGAAGGTCTGGCTTCTGTCATTGCTTCCCCGCTGAACATGGGCAGTGACAGGTCAATTCATACTCCCAGCCTGTCTCTCTCTTTCCCTAGTGGGGCAGGGCTCTAGGGAGGTGGGGCTCCAGGACACATGGCAGGGTCATCTGCTCTGGGGGGGGGGGGGATCCAGTTGGCATCATGGAACCTGGTGGCTGAAAACAAGTTAAGATAGAAAGCAGAGAAAATTGTTGACTAGCCATGAACCTAAATGCAAGAATATTGTGGATGGAGATTTGGAGTCTCTGTTTTGGAGAAAGCTAGTAGGTCCATTTTAGGTATATTCCAAGGGGCCCATGACCCAACTAGTTTTTGCCTGAGTCTGACATCTAATATGCAGGTGACCTAAGCTACTGTCCGGGGGGATGTGTCATAGTTGGAAAAAGGACCAGAAAAGTGGATCAGGGAAGAGAATAGCACCCAAATATGGGGAAAGTGTATAAATATTATTAACTGTAAAGCCCATTGATCTGATCTGGGGTCCATAGTCAGCACAGGAGCCTCTGTAATCTCAGCATCCAAGGGACTGTTTTTTGTTTGCTTGTCACTTTGTATCTTTCCAATAGTGGAGAATGTCTAGCATAAAGTCTATGCTCAAGAAATTAATAAATAGATAAATAAAAATTTAGGTTAACTCTGGGACTTCTGTTTTGCTTTTCCATTGACTGTTGATTTACAATACTGTCATGTGTTTGAGAACAGAGTTCCATGTTTGGATAAATGTGTAGGTCATACCATACCAAATACCAAATTTCTATTATCATTTGGAGGAAGTGTCCTCTGTGTTACTTCTGGGAATTGTTGCCTGCATGATAAGTCCACCATTCCTACCACTCCCAGTGACAATCTTTACCCTTTTATTTATTTATTTTTACTCCTTTATTTTATTTGATAGGACTGAGTGAAATTGAGAGGGAGAGGCATAAAGAACGAGAGAAGACAGACACCCATAGCACTCCCCCCCCCCCTGCAGTTGAGGGCTCTAGAGGCTTGGCCCTCAGTGCTTGTTGATGGTGACATATGTGCTCAGGTACTGCACCACTACCCAGCCCCATTTCTAGGATCCTTTGTCAATCATCAATAGATCGCTCATCTTTGCTCCCTACCTCTTTCCCATTCCCTCTGGTGACCACACTTTTGTGCTCAGAGTCTACACAACTAAAATTTTTCATGCTGGCTCTTCGTAGTTCATGGGTAACTTCAAAGGTGACTACAGTCTACTTGAAACTTCAAAAAAAACTAGCAGTAGTTATCTATTTACTTGCAATTAATATCTCTTTGCCATGATTTTTCTCTAAGCTGTGATTGTATCAGTAACATAAAACCTGTGTTGCTCAGAGACACAGATAAACAGTTACCCGCATCACTAACTAATTGAAAAATGGGCAACAAATTAGTCGTTACTTAGACAGTCTAGTGTGTAGCCAGTATTTCCAATCAGGGAATCCATGTAGAGAGCGAAGGCACTAAATTTTGTTTGTTAATAGACTTGAAAGTTCTGAATTGCATGTTTTTGATCTTGTCTCCAGCACCCGTACCTTTGTTCTCTGGTTATATTTCACCAAGAAGCGGCTAGTTAATGTTTCTTTGAAGTCACCACAAAGAACAGTTGGAGAAGTAGACTGAGTATACCTATTAATCTGTAACAGACTACCAAAATTTAAAAAGAAACCAACAAACAATCTTGTTATCTGCGTGTATATACATTCACAAGCAAATCAAAGAAATCCCAGTGTTCTTATTATGTGTGAACTGTGTAGACCAATTAGTATGAAATGCAATTTGCCCTAATTCACTGGAGGCAGAGGGAGCATAAAAAATCTTGACATGTTAGTTTAGCATTTTATACTAAATTGCTCACACTGAGGGCTTGTCCCAATGGCACAAACACTCCCTTGTCATGGGGAGGCACTCTGAGCAGCCACATCCTGAGCTCTCTCTTCAGATCTCCAGTGATGTTACCTAAATGGCCAACCCAAAATAGAAAGGATATGGGGAGCTTATTTCCACCTCATTAATTAGATATCACTATTCCTGCTATGACACCACCTCTGTGGCCATCATGGAAATCACCAATTACAAGCTTTTGAACCCAACTGACTATGTCAGGAAGGACAGTTGATATTACAGGGATACTTAGACTACATGCGTTGCATCATGTTCAAGTTCTCAGAGGGTCCACAGATAGAAATTATCAGAAAAAGGACAAAAATGTTAAGATATACAAGCTTATGGTCAGCATGCTTGATGTAGGCTTTGCCTTTTAGTCTCCTACCTGGCAATTCTAATTGAATTGTTTGGTCCTTTGGAAGGAACAGTTAGCTGCTTACATGGGACACTTTACCAGACTTTCAGGGGCCAGGAGGTGGTGGGCATGGTTGAGCACACATATTACAATATCCCAAGGATCTGAGTTAGAGCCCTGGTCCCCAGCTACAGAAGAAAAGCTTTACAAGTGGTGAAGGGCTGCCGGTGTCTCTCTGTCTCTCTCCCTCTCTATCTACCCCTTCTTGACTTCTGGCTGTCTCTGTCAAGTAAATGAATAAGGATTTTAAAGAATGGAAAATTCTCATTACAAAACACAATAATAAAAATTGGACTTTGGCTTGGCTTCCTTAAGTTCTAATTAAATAGTGTAGGACTATGTGAAAGCTTGGTAGAGCTTAGGAAAGCTCCCGTCATCCTTGGATGGAGGTCTAGAAAGACAACCCTCTTGTTAGCCTCTCTCCTTATAGAGATGAGCCAAGAGGGAAAAGTCTCCCAGATGCAATTTCCCCTTGTTAGTCTCTCAAGCTCACAGAAATCCTACAGACCTCTCACACTTAGTTTTTTTCCTGCTGGCAGGTCACATGGCTGCCTGCTTTAAGGTTCATTTACTCAAAGTTCACCTCACATTCTGATCACAAAGGAACACACCCTATTGCACACTCCTAACAGTGTCCTTTGATGTCCTTAACTTACATCAAGCCTTGTTCTTCCTTCTCTATCTCACCTTACTGGTTTAACTCCTATGCTTCTCTCAAATGCCTTTGGGGAATTAAATGCCTGCATCAGGAGACTAATTATATTGGCCTTTATGTATCTGCATCAACTCTTATCATACCAACCCCCCACCACAGGGGTAAGCTGACCTTTAAGAAACCTGTAGTTAATGATGTATTTGAAGAATGTTCTTTGTTTAAATATCTATATAAACCCAAGCCCACCCCCAAATAAATGAGTGTTTGTACCATGATGCTCCCTGATGCCTCTTGTCTAGATCTTTGAGCCCTTTAGAGCCAAAGAGGGAGGTTCAGTAAAGCTTACCTCCTGGCTGGAGCCACCCCACGTGAGACCCAGAAAAATTACAAAATATGCAACTGTTTTATTTTACTTAATTTTTAACATCATTGTATTGGGGGTGGGGGCAGTGGCTTATCTCACTTGATGTGAAGTCCTTGAGTTCCAACCAAGAGGAGGCACTGGAAAGGATTCCATCAGTTTTAATAGCTGAGTAATATTTGACTGTCTGTGTATACCACAGTTTAAAAAAATTATTTATTTATTTAGTTATTTTTGACTCCAGGGTTATCTCTGGGGTTCGGGGCCTAAACCAAGTCCACTGCTCCTGGAGGCTATTTTTTTTCCCTTTTGTTTCCCTTGTTTTTTATTGTTGTTGTTGTTGGATAGGACAGAGAGAAATGGAGAGAGGAGGGGAAGACAGAGAGGGGGAGAGAAATACAGACACCTGCAGACCTGCTTCACCACCTGTGAAGCGACTCCCCTGCAGGTGGGGAGCCGGGGGCTTGAACCAGGATGCTTGTGCCTATCCTTCTGCTTTTGGCCAGGTGCGCTTAATCTGCTGCGCTACCACCAGACCACCCCACATTTTTTTTAAAGTCACTCACCTAGAGTTTGAAATCTGAGTTATTACCAAGTTTTGACTATTACATTACATAGCTGTACATTGATTCTTCTGATAGGTATTTTTGTTTCTTTTAGGATAAATTCCCAGAAGCAAAACTGCTAAATCTCAGGGGAGCTCCATTTCCAGTGTTGTGAGAAATGTCCCAGCAAACGTCAACGATGTGAAAGTATTGCTGTTTTCTTTCCACATCCCCTTCAACATTTTTTATGCCTATCCTGTTAGTGTATGATGCTCACACAGGTACAAACTGTTGCCATAATTGGCATTTCTCTGATGACCAAGGATCTTGAGCACTTTTTTTTATATGTCTGCTGGACCTCTGGGTATCTTCTCCACTGAAGGTTCTGTCCAAGTCCTTGCCCCTGCTCCAGTTTCCATTTTCCACTTTTTCTTTTATTCTATTTTTCTTATATTTGATAGGACAGAGAGAATGTGAGAGGGAAAGGTAAACACACACACACACACACACATATATATATATATATATATATATATATATATATATATATAGAGAGAGAGAGAGAGAGAGAGACCTGCTTCACTGCTGGTGAAACTGCCCCCAGCATGTGTTCAGCCCATGGGACTGAACACAACACCCAGATATCTGTGCATATGGTAGCATGCTACTACCCAGTCCCCAATGGGTCTGTATTTTAAATAGAGATTTATTTACTAATTTATTATAAGAGAAAGAGAACCAGATCATTACTCTGTTAGACATATATTCTACCTACTGGGCAAACGCCCCTCCGACTCATCCCAGGTCACATGGCTTTGTTTATATGACTAATAATAATGATCTTTGTTTATTCAGAATCAACTTTGATAAAGGTAAAAGTAACTTCTGTTCCCTTTATACATCATAACTCATGCTATCACACATGAAAGACACCAGAAACTATATTATTGTTGCCAACTTTTAATAAGCATGCTAGTAAACTATTTAGTGAACTAATTACATATTAAGAATAGAATACAGGTCCTGGAAAAGGATGACAAAGAACCTAGTGGGGGTTGCATTGTTATGTGGAAAAATGAGAAATGTTATGCATGTACAAACTATTATATTCACTGTCAAATCCCCCAATAAAGAAGAAAATAGAGTTATGACCTATAGATGGCAGGCTATGTAGGTATCTGGAAATGTTATCAATCCTCTACATCTATGTGGAAGAACAGAAATAAAGTTCTTTGAAAAAAATTAAAAAATGGGCCCAGTGGTGGCGCACCTGGTTCAGCACATATATTACAATGCACATGGAGCCAGGTTCAAGCCCCCAGTCCCCACCTACAGAGGGGAAGCTTCACAAGCAGTGAAGCAGTGCTGCAGGTATCTCTCTGGCTCTCTCTCTCCCTCTGCATCTCCCCATTTCTCTCAATTTCAGGCTGTCTCTATCCAATAAACAAAGCATAATTAAAAATTAAAAAGAATAAAAAGAATATGCTTTTTAAAATTATTTATAAAAAGGAAACACTGACAAAAAGCATAGGTTAAGAGGGATACAACTCCACACACTTCCCACCACCAGATCTCTGTATCCCATCCTCTCCCCTGACAGCTTTCCTATTCTGTATCCCTCTGGGTGTATGGACCCAGGGTCACTGTGGGGTGCAGAAGGTGGAAGGTCTGGCTTCTGTCATTGCTTCCCCACTGAACATGGGTGTTGACAGGTGGATCCATACTCCCAGCCTGTCTCTCTCTTTCCCTAGTGGGGCAGGGCTCTGGGGAAGTGGGGCTCCAGGACACATTGGTGGGGTCGTCTGTCTAGGGAAGTCTGGTTGGCATCATGGTTGCATCTGGAACCTAGTGACTGAAAAATGAGTTAACATACAAAGCCAAACAAATTGTTGGCTAATCATGAACCTAAAGGCTGTAATAGTTCATATGAAGAGTTGGGGGGGGGGGGGTGTCTCCATTTTGTAGCTAGTAGGCCTGTTTTAGTTATATTCCAAAAAGCCCATTACTGGTCATCTCTATCAGGAACAACACAATTGACCCCTCTGTGGGCCTCCATAGGACCTCTGAAGGAAGGCTGGACACATACTATACCTTCCACCTGAGGAAGATGGGTTCTGCAATTGGGGCAGCTTGGAACGTTCCTACTCATGACCACAGAATTTGAGCTCAGATCTACAGGGATGCAGAGGTCACATGGGCTCCTAAGCTGAATATGGGCCCCAGATCACATCAAATAAATAGGGTCTACAGTCAACAATATTTATACACCTTTCCCATATTTGGGAGCTACTCTCTTCCCCGCTCCAGCTTTCTGGTCCTTTTTCCAGCCATGACGTCATCTCCCAAGACAGTAACTTGGATCCACCTGCATATCAGATGTCATGCTCACAGGAAAAAAAAGAATATGCTTTTTATACCAGTTGATTATTTAAAATACAAATAGTAGAAAATTCTATGATAGTTTTTCTATTTAGGTTATTGACATTATATCTACATGTGACAAGCAGACATGCAGAATTCCTACTGTGCCTACTACCTATCCTAACAGAAATCAATTACACAGGGCCAGGCAGTGGTGTACCTGGTTAAGCACATACATTACAGTGCACAAGGACCCAGGTTCAAGCCCCTGGTCACCACCTGTAGAGGGAAAGCTTCACGAGTGGTGAATGAAGCAGGGCTACAGGTGTCTCTCTACCCTCCCTCTCTAGCTCCCTTACCCGTCTCAATTTCTCTTTGTCTCTATTCATTAATAAATAAATAAATGAATGAATGAAATGTACAGCTGACAGCATAGATTATGGCAAAGCTGTGTGAAAGTATCTGACCCAACAATGGTTGATTTGTACAGTAATCAACAGCAGGGTTAATATCCTTTCTCCAGAACTTGAACTGGTGATAGTTGATGTAGATGGGGGAAGAAAAAGATTCACAAGAAAAAAGCATTCTATAAATAACTGGCTCATTGTGGGACTATGTGCAAGCTTGATAGAGCTTAGGGAGAACTCTCCCCTTCCTTGATGGAGGTCTGAGAAGATATCCTCTTATTAGTCTCTCTCAACTGAGGTGAGCAAAGGGGAGAAACGGTCTCTCTGACTAAGTTCTTCCCTTCTTGACTCTCAAGCCCACAGAAACTTCAATACCCCTTTCCATTAACTGCAGGCCACATGGCCGCCTACTTTAAGATTCATTTACTCAAAGTTCACCTCACCTTCTGATCACAGAGGAGAACACACCTTATCACACACTCCATCACACACCTCAGACCCCAGACAAGAGGAATTCCAAACTATATGGCCTTTTGATATCCATCTTCTCTCTGTCTCACCCTACTGGTTTAACCCCCTATGCTTCTCTCAAAAATACCTCTGGATAATTAAGTTGCTTGTGTCATGGAGAATAACTGTCTTGTATCTCATCAAGTCCTGTCATACCAGCCCCCTACCTTAGGGGCAAGCTGACCTTTAAGAAAACTGTAATTTTCGACACGTTTGAAATATGGTCTTTGTTTGGTTTTCTATTTAAACTCATGACCATCTGCCAATAAAGGAGACTGGAGATTTGAGATCCGAGCATGCTTCAGTCTCCCTGGTGTCTTTGCTTCGTTTCGTCCCTTTAGCAAGTGAGAGAGAACCGGTCGCTTGCCTTCCTGCTGGTGTCATCCCACCTGAAAGCCGACAGCTCATGAAAAAAAAAATTGTTTGTCTTTATAGGGGTGTTAATAGAGAAATACAGAGACAGAGAGAAAGATACCCCAATATCAACACTCCTACCTGTATGGCTGGGCTCAATTCTAGTTTCCCACACATGACCAAGAGGAAACTCCATCCAGATAAGCCGACTTGCCTTGTCTTGTGAAGTGAACATTCTACTGCTGGGGAATTAAGGACATGAGAGAGGAACCTGTGATGTGAATCTTGAGCAGATACTGCACTAGTCAACTAATTTGGTTCTTGGAAGCCCAACTGTACAGAGGTTTCTCTTTTTCTAAGAAAGTCCACATTAGCCCTGTTCTTGACTCTCTGTTCAGGGGCATGTTTATTGGCCTTTCTATTTCCACATGACTTCTCCTGGATAACTCCACCCAAATGCTGAATCAAAAGTTCTAATGCCACTGCAAAGCAAAGGAATCTAATATAGAAGAGTAGGTCGCCTGAGTCTTATGTACTTTTATTCTTTGTATTTTACGTTACCTAAGTTGTATTGCTTTAAGACAAGAAGCAGTGAGAGTAATCACTATTTTTATCATCCCAGGCTATTATGTTTCTCTGAATTAATTACCTGTTATATCATTTGAAATAATTACAATTGTATCACATACAAGAAATGAGAAGTATTTTTTTTTTTTGGCGAAGGGAGAGAACAAAAGTGACTAGAATATTAGGTTTGTATATGACACTGTGAAATTTAAATAGAGGGAAAAACAAAAAAGTCCAGCATATGTGATGACTCCAAGTCTTAGCACGCTCCCCAGGACAGTTTGAATTGACATAAACTTCATTTCTGACCCCAACTCTGACGTTTTCCTTCACTTCACGTTAGCCCTCTACTTTAAGTTTTAATTCCACATCCTTATAACAAGCTTACCCTTTCTCCGTCTCCAGAGGTGAAGACAATTGAACTATTTTTTCTTAATCTCATAAATCCTTTCTCTGTAGGGTGACTTCTTTCGTCTAATCATAAAATGAGAATCTCCTGGTGGGTTGAACACAACTAGCACTGCTCCCCACAGCCATCCAAACTGACTTTGCAATTCAGCCTACAGCCTGTCCTACTGACACCACGGGGAGTCCTCACCTCGCTTTGGGATAAGATGTAGCATTATGCCAGGGAAATAAGATGAAATCAGGAAAGGCCTAAAATGTCACCTTCTAATTTTCTCTTTCTTGCATCTCAATAATTCATCCTTGGAAGTCTTTTTTTTTTTTTTTTTTTTGTCTTTAAGCCATGGAACCATTCTCCATTTTTTCCCACAAAGCCAATGATTGGGTTCCCACCCACAACATTATGGAAGGCAGGGAAAAGTGGGACAGTCTTGAGTTTTCAGACATAGTGGGAACACCTTAACAGAGCTAAGAGGAACTGAAAAGGAGCCAGCTTTCCCTCCATCTTCATACAATCTCTGAACAGTCATAAACAATAAGTAATTTTCTGTTGAATTTTACAATATAATATCTGAAAGAATAGCCTATTTCATTTCTCTAATAAACATAATGCAATAAGCATAGACATTTAAGTTAACCATTCATTTAAACGTGTGGTTATTCCTCGTCAGAAAAACAAAACAAACAAAGAAACAAAACAGCAAACAAATACACTACAATCTTTAGTTCCTTTGAAATCTGTCTCTTAGTTACCTTATTCTAATGTTTTACTCCCTTAACTGAATCCAAGGCAACTTACATGCCAGAAGTATTTCAGGCTTCAAATTGTGATAGTAAAATACAGCTGTCTTATGAAAATCTGCTTTATTTTACAACTGGTTCATGGAGTAGACTTTGGCTGAATGGATATTCTGATTAGCTAATAAGAAAAGGTTTCTAAGGTGATTTTTTTTCTTCACAAAGCTACATGCAAACCTACGTGAGACGCAAAGTCAATTAGTGGGAACTCTGCTTTCAACCGTTTTAGTGTGGATAAAGGGGAACCACTTTGTTTTTTGGCCTCCAGCGTTATTGCCTACACCATGAATCCACTGCTCTTAGAAGCCATTTTTCTCCCTTGTTGTAGTTATTATTGTTGTTGTTGATGTCACTTGTTGTTAGATAGGACAGAGAGAAACTGAAAGAGAAGGAGAAGACAGAAAGGGGGAGAAAAAGATGGACACCTGCAGACCTGCTTCCCTATGCTGGTTTCTGAACTGTGTGCCAAGTGGGCTTAACCAGCTGTGCTACTGCCCAACCCCCAAGGGAGCCATTTCTTCTTCATCCTATCAGCTCGTCATTCCTGTTGCTTTGCAGGTACATGTGACTTCAAATTCTCACCACTACTTTCCATTATGTCATTTCTATATCTTTTTTTTTTTTTTTGCCTCCAGGGTTATTGCTGGGGCTCGGTGCCTGCACCATGAATCTACTGCTCCTGGAGATCATCTTTACCCCTCTGTTGCCCTTGTTGTTTTTATCATTGTTGTGGTTATTATTATTGTTGTTGCTGCCGTTGGACAGAACAGAGAGAAATTGAGAGAGGAGGGGAGACAGAGAGAGGGAGAGAAAGACAGATACCTTCAGACTCGCTTCACTGCCCGCAAAGCGACTCCCTTGCAGCCTAGGGTTTGAACTGAGATTCTTATGCCAGTCCTTGCACTTAGCGCCACCTGCGCTTAACCCGCTGCGCTACTGCCCCACTACTGTCATTTCTATTTCTAGAGAGACATTGGATTTTTTTTCCAAACACAAAATTTTCAGAGTTTCTCAAGCTTCTCAATGCATAAATGGAGGTCTTAACTGGACGTAGACAGATGGCTTTGCTCAAAAGTGATTTGTTATATAGATTTATTTCCCCAGTAGAATACTACGTTTGACTCGTGAACTAAAAGAGACTTTGTTACTCAGATCCAAGTGACTTTAATTCTTGGCATATTTATGTCTGTTGAATATACATTTATTATAGTAGCAAGTCCTCTGAAATGCAATAAAGACATGGAATTGGTGGGAAGATGAATTATGAATAAAATACGATCATAGATTGAACTGAAAGAGGGAGATGGTGTAGAAAGACTCAATTATCAGAATGTTTAGTAGGAGCATCAGATGAGTTTCTCTGTGCCGTATGCAATGATCCAGGTTTGAGCCGGGAGCCACCCCAGGGGAGAGCCAGCAGGAGGAAGAGGAACACTCAGAAGGAGAGAGAGGCAATGACAGAAACCAGAACTCCCACCTTGTGCACCCCATAAACATCTTTGGTCCATACTCCCAGAGGGATAAAAAATAAGGAAGCGTCCAATAGAGAGGATGGGATATGGAACTCTGGTGGTGAGAATTGTGTGGAATTGGACCCCCCTGTTATCTTAAGAGTCTTGCTAATCATTGTGAATCAAAATTAATTTACTAATAAAAATTTAAAAAGAAAGTACTAGCTTAATCTAGAACTATGTGGAGACCAGGAAAATAGCTACGGGAAGGACTAAGGATGGGACAAGCTCATCTCAGCAACGGGAGAAATTTCTTTTCTTTTTTTTCTTTCTTTCTTTCTTGCTCCTTCTTATTGTTATTGAATGTCTCCCTTCTATTTCTTCTCCTCATTTGTTTATTTTTTCCTTTCTCTTTTCATTCTCTCTTATCTTCCCCCTCATCCTTCATTTCTTGCATTTGTCATCATTTCCATAACCCCCTCCCTAGCCCCGGCTGACCCTTTTCTATTTGGCATATGTCAAACATACATTACAGGCTGCCAGTTGGGAATAAAGACAAGGAAGCTGAAGACGGCCAGCATTAATGGACATCACTGCTGAGTCAGATCCACAACAGAAGACTGGAGAGTCAAAGAAGAAAATGACCTAAGCTACCAGTACTGCTATGTCATGGCCCTCGGTTTCTGAGTTAGGCTGTCTTTTGCATTTGCATATGTTCTTCTTTTTTCTTTTTTTTCCCCTCAGAGCTCTCTAGTATTCAGATACTTGCAGAACAGAATTAGCTCCTGATTGTTTCTTAGTTTCCAAGTCATTCTCAAGTCCAGTTTTAACTTGCTGGCATTCTATTCTTTCTTTATTACTTTTTTAAATTTTGTGGACACTGCTGGAATCTTTGACATTCATGATTTCAGTTTTCCAACCCAAAACGTTCAGGGAAAGATACTGAGAAAGAAGGGATGGCACCAAAGCTCCCTGCTGTACCACAGCGTGTCCTCCCTCAGTGCAGGGGCCCAACTACCAGCTGTCTGCAAGGCATGACAGGTCCTCTGCCAAGCAAGCTGTATCTCTGATCCAGGGCTTTCTATTCTTGACGTGCAAAGGCATGCCTCTCAGCCTCTCTCATGAAAGCACACTGGATTACAGGTCTGTTTTCAAAGATGCCTTTACAACAACAAATAGGAAATCTTCGATTAATAAGGTTCTATGCTATATGAGAGAATCATTTTAATTATTTACCAGTAAACTTTATTTCATTTTTTTTTATATTTGATAAGACAGAGAAATTGAAAGAGGAGATAGAGATAGACATATATACTGTTTTACTGCTCCTGAAGCTTCCTCCTTGCAGGGACTTGAACCTCAGATTTCACGGGTAATAACGTGGGGCTCAGCTAAGTGTGCCAACACCTGATCCAAACTTTATAATGATTACTTGTACACCACTGTCAAGGATACTCCTACTCCAGAAGTAAGAGAAAATTCACTGATACTCACTAGCTGACAGCACTATAGATATTTATTTCCTGGTCCTTCCACACCACAAAGCTCAGAATGTGTTTCTGTTTCTATGCTGGGTATAGGTTTGATCATTGAGCCAGAGAGGTCCTTGAGAAATTATTCCAATCTAAGCCAACTCAAAGGTCCTTCGCTGTCAAAATCATTAACTAGGCATTCAAGGCAAATGCAGATGCTTGGACCCATCCTAAACTGACTAAAACAGAAACGATGGAGGGAGGGGCAGGGATGCGTGTTTTAATTCTCTAATTATTTAATGAAGTAATTATGAAATCCACTATAGTCATTCTACTTCCTGACCTACTCTTTTGCTGAGATGGGCCTTATGAATTCACACAGTCTCCCAGGTCAATTTGTCAATAAGTGCAAATCATCCCAAATCAGATCAACTCTTTTTTGCTCTGTGGGGTCTACAGGGGGGTAAGTTAATATTCTGTAAGCTCTGATTGAAAAATACCTAGTACCAATGTAGGAAAACATGTGACTGACTAGTGAATAGTGTTTTAAGTCTTCATTTAATTTCTATGAATAGAAATGAGTCAGTGATCATAACAATGTCTTTGTACTTTGACAGAGCACTCTCTGTGGGTGTGAGGGGGCTGTAGCTGCGGCACCCATTGCTGGGATAGCCTGAGGGTGCTTCTTCCCCAGCAAGTGCTCTCTGGGTTGGAGAGAACTCAACTGGAGCCAACCTAGGCTTCTGCATGGGAGAGGGATCAGGAACTCATGCCGAGCTAGTGTCGCAGGAGATACACTCTGGAACTCTCGGAGCCGGAAAGTAATCCCAAATGTGTTAAAACAGAAGAGCAGCTGTATTTATACTCGCCAAATAGGGTGGAAACAGGATGTGATGTAGAGAGGGTGGAACAAAAAGAGATTGGTGGAAATCAGGGTGACTACCAGAGGGAGCAGAGCAAAAAGAGAGTATGAACCGGATTAAACCAATGCCTGCAGGCATGGCGGTGCTTAGGTAAGCAGGATTAGAGACAAAAGCCAGGGGGAGCCAGCATACTACCCAACAATCCATCACCCCATTCATTGGTCTCCAGGGTTGAGATGGATCTGGCTGGCAAAGTGGGTGTCCCCTTCCTCCCTCACCGCTCCATGTGTGTCTCTCCCAAAGCTGCTCTGCACTCTGTGGAAGAGGACGGCCTTCCCAGACTTCCCAGAGATGGACTGACCTTCAGTCAAGGGTTTAAGAGTAGCTGCTCTCCCCTTGCTAGAAGCTCCAAAAAGCTCTCAAGAACTGCCGTCCTCCCACATTGCCAAGTCATGCTTTGACCTTCACGGCTTCACTCTACTTTTCAAATGTCTTCATCAAGAAGGTGATGGAGACGGTGCAAGCGGTCCAGCAAGCGCTTGGCTGTCTGCTTCCATTACACACCCCTGGATCACAATTCAGATGAAAATGACTATCTGTATGGACTGTGGGCCTGTGTTTTTGAGCTCCCTGCAAATCCTTCAAGGCCAGGCACAGCCCCACCACCCCTCCTTGGCTGTGTGAAGTCGGGGATGGGGACATCAAGCCAGTCAGAGCGAGTTTCTCTCAGACCAGCTTCTCCATTGCTGTGCATGGAAGATTCTTTGTTCTTGGAAGTGTCTGCGATTCCTGAGAACCTCCAATTAAGCCCCAGGATGGCTCCTCGACATGCTGCTGCTTCTCAGCCTTCTGATGATGAAACTAAGTGTGGGAGGAAGGTGCTCACCATTCAGGAGAAGGGAAGCTTCTGGAGATGCTCAGAGAGGGCAAGAACATCGTGGAGGTCGCCTGCCATCCGGACTTGAGTGAGTCTACCCTGTGCTGCATCCAGAAAGATGAAAAGAACAGTCTGTCTCTTTCCACCAGGCAGTAAAGCCAAGGGGTGTTATTTCATGTCTAGAGGGCTCTAAGAATGTTAAAACCTGTATTTAGAAGGTCATAAACAGGGTTTCTATGCTCTAACTCTGGAAGTATTTGATTTATAAACAAAGAATCCTCCTTCGTGGAATTTCACCTATCGTGGTAAAGTCTGGAACTGATTAACCGAGATGAAAGAGGGTTGGCTGTATTTGGAATGTTCTCAGACCCTTCACCTTCTGCACGCCACAATGATCCTGGGTCCATAATCCCAGAGGGATAAAGAATAGGGAAGCTATCAAGGGAAGGGATTGGTTACAGAGTTCTGGGGGAGGGAACTGTATGGAATGTACCGCTTTTATCCTATAGTCTTGTCAATATTTCCATTTTATAAATAAAAAATTTAAAAAATGTTGAGGGAAGTATTTTAATACAAATATCCAAGAATCTTATCAAAACACTAATAATTCTTAAAATAACACAGTGTTTTGCTAGGTCATATTTTAGAAACATTAAGGGATTCAGATTTACTCTTAAGTTCCAAGGCCTGGGAAAAACTGCTTTGCAAATGTGACATAAATATTAAAAAATGATACATACAATAAAAAATTGACTAGTAATGGAACACAGATGGACTAAAGTAGTAAAGATTTCAACTGAAGTTAACGTGTGAGGACTCAGGAAATAACTTTTTGCCAACTTTTTTTTTTATGTTTGCTTTTTAGGGGAAAAGAAAAATGAAATATTTTTCTAAAGAGCTTTCTTTTCGATCACTTCTCAGATACACTGAGTTTCTACTCCTTCTCTTTCTTTGTCACCAGGTCCCTGGCGTTACTGGTGTCCTCAATCTCCTTGTAGCTGTCCTCTATAAAGGAAGCTGTCTGTACAGCAGATCTCTGGATGTAAGCGAGTTCTTGGTGAATTCACTGGTTAAAAGGTAAAAGTTGGTCCAAGAAACACTAAGTACAACCTGGACTGGAGTTGGTGTATTGCACCAAAGTAAAGGACTCTGGGGTAGGGGGAAATGTTCAGGTCCTGGAACAGATGGACCTAGGCAGGGGGTAAGAGTGTTTTGTGGAAGACTGAGAAATATTACCCATGGACCAACCATTGTATTTTACTTATGACTAAGCTATTAAGAAAAGAAAAAAAAATATGTACCTATCTCAGTCTTTACAAATTGATCAATTGATCCATTCCTTAGTAGCTAGTAAATATTGGCTTCATGCACAGTGTATCTGACATACAGTCTTTTCACTCAAATACCTTACATTCTAAAGAGAGGAGAAAATCAACTTTAAGTGACGATAGCAGCACTTAACTTAGGGGGTTGTCTGAGGGGAAGAAAAATATCCTGAAGGAAGTGATGGTTAAGGGAGACCAGAAGGATGGTGACAGTGATGGTGTGGTGTGGTGATGGTATGTTGTGGTATGGTGATGATGTGGTGTGGTGATGATGTGGTGTGGTGATGGTGTGGTGTGGAATGGTGTGGTGTGGTGTGGAGTGGTATGGTGATGGTGATGATGTGGTGATGGTGTGGTATGGTGTGTTGAGGTGTGGTGTGGTATGGTGTGGTGTGGTGTGGTGTGGTGTGATAGTAATGGTGATAATGATGGTGTGGTGTCCTGATGGTATGGTATAGTGTGGTGTGGTGTGGTGTGATAGTAATGGTGATAATGATGGTGTGGTGTCCTGATGGTATGGTATAGTGTGGTGTGGTATGGTGTGATAGTAATGGTGATGGTGTGTTGTGATGATGTTGATAGTGTGGTGATGGTGTGGTGTGGCGATGGTGTGGTGTGGTGATGATGTGGTGTGGTGATGGTGTGGTGTGGGATGGTGTGGTGTGGTGTGGAGTGGTATGATTATGGTGATGGTGTAGTGATGGTGTGGTATGGTGTGTTGTGGTGTGGTGTGATAGTAATGGTGATGATGATGGTGTGGTGTGGTGTCCTGATGGTATGGTATAGTGTGGTGTGGTATGGTGTGATAGTAATGGTGATGGTGTGTTGTGATGATGTTGATAGTGTGGTGATGGTGTGGTATGGTGTGGTGTGGTGATGGTGTGGTGTGGTGATGATGTGGTGTGGTATAGTGTGGTGCGGTGATGGTGTGCTGTAGTGTGTGGTGTGATGTGGTGTGTTGATGGTGTGGTATGGTGTGGTGATGGTGTGGTGTGGTGATGGTGTGGTGATGGTGTGGTGTGGTGATGGTGTGGTGTGGTTTGGTGTGGTGATGGGGTGGTGTGGTGTAGTGTGGTATTGTGGTGTGGTGTGGTGTGGTATGGTGTGGTGTGGTGTAGTGTGGTATTGTGGTGTGGTGTAGTGTGGTATTGTGGTGTGGTGCGGTGTGGTATGGTGTGGTGTGGTGTAGTGTGGTATTGTGGTGTGGTGTGGTGTAGTGTGGTATTGTGGTGTGGTGTGGTGTGGTATGGTGTGGTGTGGTGTAGTGTGGTATTGTGGTATGGTATAGTGTGGTATTGTGGTGTGGTGTAGTGTGGTATTTTGGTGTGGTGTGGTGTGGTGTGGTGTAGTGTGGTATTGTGGTGTGGTGATGGTGTGGTGGTGTAGTGTGGTGCGGTGATGGTGTGCTGTAGTATGGTATGGTGTGGTGTGGTGATGGTGTGGTGGTGTAGTGTGGTGCGGTGATGGTGTGCTGTAGTGTGGTATGGTGTGGTGATGATGTGGTATGGTGTGGTGATGGTGTGGTGTAGTGTGGTATTGTGGTGTGGTGTGGTGTGGTATGGTGATGGTGTGGTGTGGTGATGGTGATGGTGATGGTATGGTGTGGTATGGTGTGGCGTGGCGTGGCGTGGCGTGGCGTGGCATGGCATGGCGTGGCCTGACATGGTGTGGTGTGGTACAGACAGACTCACATTTGAAGAGGACCAGAAGCAAGAGGTGAGGTATAAAGGCTATTATTAGAGTTTAGCTTTTATCATGATGACAACTTGAGGCAATTTTGGCTTTTTTTTTGAGCTGGTGCTGAGGAGAGGAAGGGTGACAGGATTTGTTTATTTAAACAAAAACAATTTTGCTTGGAGATCTTTAATTGGATTTGAGCAGAGGAAGTGATTAAATGTTCTTATTAAGCAGCTACCCAGTGGGGAGACTAGATAGGGGGGATTTACCCAGCTCTGGGTGCTAAGTGACAAGCTCCTGAGAATTAAGTGAAAGAAACTGCCCTAGAGAAAACAGATCTACTGAGGGTCACTTGGAAGAACTGGCTGACATTTTCTGGCCTTCACCCATTGCATCTCCAAATGCCCAATAATGGGGGCTGGGGACCTGAAAGAGGCAGGCTGGGGGTGTGTATCCCCCTGCAAACACCCATGTTCAGCGGGGAAGCAATGACAGAAGCCAGACCTTCCAGCTTCTGCATCCCACAGTGACCCTGTGTCCATGCTCCCAGAGGGATAGAGAATACGAAAGCTATATAATATGATATGATATGATATATATTATAATATATAATATTATAATGTATACTCTATAATAGGAAAGTTATATAATAGGGGAGGGGATGGGATATGGAGCCTGATGGTGGGAGCTGTGTGGAGTTGTATCCCTCTTCTTTTTAAAGATTTTATTTATTTATGAGAAAGATAGGAGGAGAGAGAAAGAACCAGACATCACCCTGGCACATGTGCTGCTGGGGATCGAACTCAGGACCTCATGCTTGAGAATCCAAAGCTTTATCACTGCGCCACTTCCTGGACCGCAGGGCTGTACCCCTCTTATCCTATGGTTTTGTCAATGTTTTCCTTTTTATAAATAAAAAACTAAATAAATAATAAGTCTTTTAAAAAAGAAACCCTGGGAGCCGGGCGGTGGCGCAGCGGGTTAAGCGCAGGTGGCACAAAGCGCAGGGACCGGCGTAAGGATCCCGGTTCGAGCCCCCGGCTCCCCGCCTGCAGGGGAGTCGCTTCCCAGGCGGTGAAGCAGGTCTGCAGGTGTCTGTCTTTCTCTCCCCCTCTCTCTGTCTTCCCCTCCTCTCTCCATTTCTCTCTGTCCTATCCAACAACAATGACATCAATAACCACAACAATGTTAAACAACAAGGGCAACAAAAGGAACATAAATAAATATTTAAAAAAAATTTTTTAAGTTGGTGGACAAAAACAATTAAAAAAACAAAGAGAAACCCAAGATAAAGAGTTTAAATGCTTTTATACAAATATTTTGGATGGGGGGCAGGTAGTGACACACCTGGTTGGGGGCACATATTACAGTTTAGATGACAAGGAAAGTGGGGAGGAGCCCCTTATAATGTTTGATACTGGAGACCCAAGCTAGGCTGTTTTCTTCTTTGACATTATTCAGATTTGACTCTCAGGTCTCTACCTTGAGTGAATTCTCGTGACCTAAGTCCCTTCAAACAAAGGGTGTTAATAATAATGACTCCTACATGTTGTATCGCACCAAAGTAAAAGACTCTAGTGTGGGGCGGGGGGCAGAGTCCAGGGCCTGGGAAAGGATGCCAGAGGACCTACTGGGGGTTGTACTGTTATGTGGAAAACCGAGAAGTGTTAAACTGAGAAATCTATAAATTATTGTATTTACTGTCGAAGGTAAAACATTATTCCTCAATAAAGGGAGGGGGGGGAAGCAAAGCATGAAGATGGACTAAGAACAGCTGCCTTTTAACAACTTGTCTGATGCCTTGGGCCCACTCAGACTTGAACTTGGAACCTGCTCCTCCTCCTGGTGTCTTCAGTTATAAGAACCAATAAATTCCCATTTGGATAAAAAATATATACTCCTACATCATGATTAGATTGTAGAGACTACTGAGTTAATTCACAAAGTACTTTGAAAAAATCTGATTAATGGTACTTTCATAGAATTAAAAAAAAACAAACAACAAACAAACAGTACTTGGCATTAAAATTGTATTTTCTGTCCAACACTGAGTAAGTGGCCAAGGCATGACTTGAATCTCCATTATTGTCCAAGCTCCACATATTTCCTGTTTAGCTTCAAGTCTGAACACTGGCTCAACAAATACCAGCTCTTTTAAAAGGTGGATGTGACATGGTGGTTAAAAATATGCTGTATTCTCAGAGTCTCTACAACAAATGGTGCTGGAAAAAATGGGTTGAAACATGCAGAAGAATGAAACTGAACAACTATATTTCACCATATACAAAAGTAAATTCCAAGTGAATCAAAGATTTGGATGTTAGACCAGAAACTATCAGATACTTCGAGGAAAATATTGGCAGAGCTCTTTTCTGTATAAGTTTTAAAGACATCCTCAATGAAACGAATCCAATTACAAAAAAGACTAAGGCAAGCATAAACCTATGGGACTACATCAAATTAAAAAGCTTCTGCACAGCAAAAGAAACCACCACCCAAACCAAGAGACCCCTCACAGAATGGGAGAAGATCTTTACATACCATCCATCAGACAAGAGTTTAATAACCAAAAAATATAAAGAGCTTGCCAAACTCAACAACAAGAAAACAAATAACCCCATCCAAAAATGGGGGGAGGACATGGACAGAATATTCACCACAGAAGAGATCCAAAAAGCCGAGAAACACAGGAAAAAATGCTCCAAGTCTCTGATTGTCCAAGAAATGCAAAAAAAAAAAAAAAAAAATGCGATACCACTTCACTCCCGTGAGAATGTCACACATCAGAAAAGGTAACAGCAGCAAATGCTAGAGAGAGAGTGTGGGGTCAAAGGAACCCTCCTGCACTGCTGGTGAGAATGTCAATGGGTCCAACCTCTGTGGAGAACAGTCTGGAGAACTCTCAGAAGGCTAGAAATGGACCTACCCTATGATCCTGCAATTCCTCTCCTGGGGATAGATCCTAAGGAACCTAACACATCCATCCAAAAAGATCTGTGTACACATATGTTCTTGGCAGCACAATTTGTAATAGCCAAAACCTGGAAACAACCCAGGTGTCCAACAACAGATGAGTGGCTCAGCAAGTTGTGGTCTATATACACAACGGAATACTACTCAGCTGTAAAAAATGGTGACTTCACCGTTTTCAGTGGATATTGGATGGACCTTGAAAAATTCATGTTTAGTAAAATAAGTCAGAAACAGAAGGATGAATATGAGCTGATCTCACTCTCAGGCAGAAGTTGAAAAACAAGATCAGAAGAGCAAACATAAGTAGAACCTGAACTGAAATTGGCATATTGTACCAATGTAAAAGACTCTGGGGTGGGTGGGTGGGGAGAATACAGATCCAAGAAGGATGACAGAGGACCTAGTGGGGGTTGTATTGTTTATGGAAAACTGAGAAATGTTATGCATGTACAAGCTATTGTATTTACTGCTGAATGTAAACATTAATTCCCCAATAAAGAAATAAAAAATGCTTTCTTCTGAGGTAAGCGCATATAATAATAAGCGCAAGCACCAGCACAAGGATCCCAGTTCGAGCCCCCAGCTCCCCACATGCAGAAGGTCCCTTAGCAATAAGTGAAGCAGGTCTGCAGGTGTCTATCTTTCTCTCCCACTCTCTGTCTTCCCTTCCCTCATTTTCTCTCTGTCCCATCCAACAACAACACCAGCAGCTGCAACAATAACAGCAACAACAACAACAATGGGGACAAAATGGTCACCATGAGTAGTGGATTCATAGCTCAGGCATCGAGCCCCAGTGATAACCCTGGGGGCAAGAAATAAATGATAAATAAATCAATAAATAGGCTTTGGTGAAGTTACATACACTGCCTGACCTCGGCATCCTCATCTGTAAGAAGAGACAATGACTCCATCTATGTCACAGGGCTATTGCCAAGTAAAGAGCAAACAGAAGGAAGCAGGATAGAGGGGTGTAGCTTCCAGTGGTGAGGGTGGCACAGAAACCAGCTGAATAATCCCATTTGGGTCACTCAGAACCGAGGCCTGTCGTCATAGTACACTAGGGGTATTGTTCTGCTGTGCTTCCCTGTCCACTGTCTCTCTAGGAAGACACAGGAAAGGTTGCTGGGAAAAGAACACACACAGAGTGGGTGATGGTCCACCTGGACATGAGTTCAAGCCCCCAGGCCCCACCTGCAGGGGGAGAGTTTCATGAGTGCTGAAGTAGAGCTGCAGGTGTCTCCCTGTCTCTTTTACTCTCTCTCTCTTCCCTCAATTTCTCACTGTCTCTGTCCAGTAAATAAATAAAGATGATTTATAAAATAATATCAAATATTTAAAAAGAATATATATATATATATATGAAAAGTAAACAGAAGGCAGATGCACTCTCTCCACATGATATGAAAGGCCTAGTGTTTTATGATAGTCAGGATCTTAACCTCACTTGTACCAGCTAACTTTTCTCAAATAAACAGTTTCTCTCTCTGCTCAAAATGTATCACTCACTAGCTTTCAGTTTTACTTAACTTTATCCTCTGAAATATATTCATGACAGTTAACCTAAATTCTGTAACAAAAACATATATATCTCTAAGAAATTGATCATTTTCACCTTCTGTTTGACACACATTTTTTTTTTTCCTGGTAGGAAATTTGAATTATCACCATCAAGGTCCTGCATCAGTTCAAGAAGTAACACCATAGCTCATTTTTTTCACCCAGATTCTTAAACCACTGCATGAATTTCCTGGCATGGAATTCCTGTGAATGTAGGGAAAGCCTAATCAAATTCATAAATGTGAGTGTGAGTGTGAGTGTGTGTGTGTGTGTGTGTGCGCACTATTCATTTCCCCTGGGAGAAATATTATCAAAACATTTAAAATTTGTCTAGAGAAGGTAGAAAAAATATTTCAAAATATCTTCCAATTGTATTTTATATTCATTAAGTCTATTTTAACTAATTTAATATATATCCACCTATTTGGATGAGCTAGTTTATATATGTATATTTTTTAACCTGAACACTGATCAGTTTTGGTTTATGGTTGTGCAGGAGATTGAACCCGGGACTTTGAAGCTTCAGGCATAAATATTTCATGTCACACAATGTTTACTGCAGAAATAGTTACTACAGCTTATTAATACACTTTGTTCAGAGTGGGTGTTCAGTAGTTCAATAAATACTTGATGGTGCTTGTAATTACAAGTCACGATAACTAAAACCTTTCCATATCTTATTATTATTATTTTACCAGAGCACTGCTCAGCTCTGGCTTATGGGGGTGGTGTGGGGAATTGACCCTGAGACTTTGGAACCTCAGGCATGAGACTCTCTTTGAGAACCATTATGCTATCAACCCTCACCCCAACCATGACCTTTCTATAGTTCCTTTTTAGGTTTGTATCACAAAAGTAACCATGAAGCCACACAACTAATCAAAAGACATACTGAAACCATTCAAGTATTTATTTTCAGAAACCTATTTATGTCCATCTAGTCTTTTTCTTTACATAATTTATTTACTTATTCATGAGAAAGATAGCAGGAGAGAAAGAACCAGACATCACTCTGGTACATATGCTGCCAGGGATCGAACTCAGGATCTCACACTTGAGAGTCTAGTGCCTTAGCCACTGCGCCACCTCCCGCACCACGTCCATCTAGTGTTATCTTAATGTAACAACAGACAGGACTTTCTTTTTTCAATTTTGTTAAAATATTTATTTATTTATTGGATAGAGACAGCCAGAAATCAAGAGGGAAGGGGGTGGTAGAGAGATAGAGAGAAAGAGACACACAGAAACACCTGCAGCCTTGCTTCACCACTTGGGAAGCTTTTCCTCTGCAAGTGGCGACGGGGGCAGGCACCCGGGTCCTTGCTCACTGTATTATGGATGCTCAATCAAGTGCTCCACCACTTTGTCCCCACATGTGACTTTCTAGGAGCTAAGTTGTTCCTTTATTTTCTCTATTAAATGAAGATATATCACAAGTCTCAGATGTAGCAAGAGTAGCCTTAGTTTGCTAATGTTCTTGTAATATTTCAGAAGAGAGAATGCTGACTCAATAAACAAGGGGTGGCGGCACCATAGTACCTTTGTTGGAAAGAAATAAGAAATCAACCTCCACTAGAGTTGTTTCTGGCTCCAGTGCCTGCATAACTCCTCTGCCACCCCTGGCCACTATACTGTTTATTTGTTTTCTGATAGAGGGAAAAAGGAAGAGAGAAGGGGGTCGGGCGGTGGCGCAGTGGGTTAAGCGCACGTGGCGCAAAGCGCAGGGACCGGTGTAAGGATCCCGGTTCGAGCCCTCAGCTCCCCACCTGCAGGGGAGTCGCTTCACAGGCGGTGAAGCAGGTCTGCAGGTGTCTGTCTTTCTCTCCCCCTCTCTCTCTGTCTTCCCCTCCTCTCTCCATTTCTCTCTGTCCTATCCAACAACAAAGCAACATCAACAACGGCAATAATAACTGCAACGAGGCTGCAACAACTAGGGCAACAAAAAGGAGGGGAAAAAATGGCCTCCAGGAGCGGTGGATTCATGGTGCAGGCACTGAGCCCAGCAATAACCCTGGAGGGAAAAAAAAAAAAGAAAAGAAAAAAAGGAAGAGAGAAGGCAGTGCCTATGTAGTGTCCAATTACGTATTGTTGGACATGTGCCCAACAATGGTATTATTGGACATTTCTTAACAACCAGGCATTCATTTTAATTTTTTGAAAGAAAACCCACCTGGCTCTTCCCACAGGCTGTGTTTTTGGCACTAACTGTATAGAAAAAGGAGGCAGAGTGAAACACCCTAGATCTACCTCAGCCCAGGCCCCTGGCCCGGGTCTGCATTGTGTAGGCCTGGGGTGGGGTGCTGGGAAATTGTGCAGATGCAGTCACATCTGCCATGTTGTCCCCTCAGGCTATTGCCAGTTCCCGTGAGAGTTGGGACATTCTCGGAGTGCCTTTCCCAAACAATCCTGTCCCGGCTTGTCACTCCCGGTTTTTGCCCTATAAAGCCCTTCTTCTTCCACCCCTCTCTCTCTTGCCCGCTCTCTTGCCTGCTTTTCACTTTGATGATTAGACGCAGGGAAGGTTGCTGCGCAAGGTGGCCATTTTGGCTAGCTCCACATGGCCCGAACCACTGCACTCTCACCCAAATCTGAGGTGCCCATGCGAATAAAGATTTGTGTTCCCTCTCCTCTCCGGATCTCCTCTCTCTCTCTCTCCTCCACGTCGCAGCATGACAGTGGGGGGTTCATGTGTTTAAAAAATATTTGAAGGAAACATTTAAAGAGAAAAATTCAGATATTTAAAGGACTATGATCAGTCACTTAAATAATTTATGCAAGACTAGGAAGCATTCGCTTGGGAAGCTTATTCTAATTTACACAGATGTCAGTAAGCGGTATGTATATAATAAAGAAAGGTTTATGTTGAAAATAAATTTAATTTTAGCAAACTTTCTTGACCATTTAACCAAAAAATAGCATTTTTTAAAAGACAAAGATACTAAACTTAAAAAAATGGGTCGTGCAGTCTCTCTGGAGTAATTATTTGATATTTCTTTTCCATTAATTTGATAATTTGCAGGATATTAATAAAGAAAATTTACTTCAGAGCTACTGCAATCATGTCCCAGAAGCCTACTTATTTCCATCTTTCATAATCTCCAGAAATGTGTCTGGAGAAATATAAAGAGATATCTCAATGCCAGAACTCATAGTCAGACCTATGTTGATAAGCCAATACTTCCCTTATCCAATAAGGGCTGCCACTTGAAAAATATGCAAGTTGACTTGAATAAGGAAATGAGGTCAGTCCTTGCATTGAAAGCTTTACCAATCTTCCCAAGTAATTTAAAGTATGAATAGCAGAATACACTGAGAATTTGCAGACTGTTACATTTCAGATAAGGATCTGAGTTCTTTAATAGAAACACATAGTCATATGCCCAAGTCATGTGTTCTAAGGTAATCCCTCAAACATGTGTGTGAACATCTACTGAACAATGGAACAACTCCTGACAGGTGAAAGGAGACAAACCAACATTTTTCACTGGTGACTCACTGGTACCTTATCAAAACTAGTATTTGGCCCAAAATATTACCTTGAACTCTTTCCCATTACCAAAAGAAAAGAGATTATTCTTTTCCAAAGACTTTGACTTCTATCCTAAAGCAAAATCCATGCAGTTTTAACCCTCATCACTGTTTTGGTCCAAACTCTCAGAAGATGATGTTAGGGGAAGATGACCAGAGGCCTCTTAACTCCAAATTCAATTGGACCTAGACCCAGAGAGAAAAGAGGGGGAAAAAGGAAGGCCATTGAGAAGTAATAGATGTAGGTGTGAACTAGGAAAAGCAACAAAAATCAATGAAAACTCAACAAAATATGACCAGATTTCTTTGGAAACTCAACAGGCTACAGGTGAGATTAGACACGTGTGGCTCATGGGCAGAAAATGGGCGAGAGCTAGATTCCCGGGACTCAGAGGCTGTATACAGGTGGTTGCTGTCACCAAACAGGAAGAGAGACAGCTAAGGTTCAGCACTTCCAGGTATGAATCAAAGAAACAACTGTAAGAAAGAGAGAGAGAGAGAGAGAGGGAGGCAGACAGAGACAGAAAGAAGTGAGTACCAATATGTGTGTCTTCTGCATGGAAAGATGTGATGGAGAATTTCCAGGGATAAACACCTGTACTCAGGGAAGGCTCGCACCAAACTGGGTGTTTGGGAGCTGAGCTGCACCACTTCCAGCTCCAAGTTTAAGCAACAAAGAACTTACAAAAAGAAATAAAAAAATCACCTAAAATCTGACCAATTTTTAAAAAAATATTTATTTATTCCCTTTTGTTGTCCTCGTTTTATTGTTGCTGTTCTTGATGTCGTCGTTGTTGGATAGGACAGAGAAATGGAGAGAGGTGGGGAAGACAGAGAGGGGGAGAGAAAGACAGACACCTGCAGATCTGCTTCACCACTTGTGAAGTGACTTCCCTGCAGGTGAGCAGCCAGGGGGCTCAAACCTGGATCCTTTCGCCAGTCCTTGTGCCTTGCGCCGCCTGTGCTTAATCCACTGTGCTACCGCTGACTCCCAATCTCACCAATTTGTAACTGTTTCTTCTTGAGTCTCCATTGCTGCTGTCCCACAGAGGCTGGAACAAAGGCAGGGAGACCCTATATTGACATCAGGGACACTGGCTGTGTTGGTCTGCTTCTAGTTCTGCTTCTGGGATCTCTTCTGTTACACTGCTTGACATTGTGGTCTATTTACATGGTCATTCTGGTCTCACTCCCCCTGCCTCCGGGAGATTTTGGTTTAGTCATTGCTAGTTGGTGCTTCTTCCTTCTCCCCGCCCCCTATCCTATGTATTTCGTTTGTTCCTGACTCTTCTGCAGGAGGAGAGAGAGGAAAGTTAGAGAAGGACTGTTGGTATGCATGAGACCCCTTCTGTTTCATTTGGTTTAAATCCCCCCTGCTTAACACTATTCTATTTACATAACCACTTCATTCTATTTATATAACCACTGTTAACAAGCACCTCCCTCCAGGGCATTGGTTCAATCCCCACTGTTTCATGATATGTTTTTGCTCCACCCCCCCTCCTTGTCACACCCTGATCCTCTCCTTGTCACACTCTGATTGTCACCAGTCACTTTTCTCTCCACCCTCTCTATGTCACACCCTGTTTCCACCCTACTTGGCAAGTATATATAAAGACAGCATTGTGAGTTTTAGAGTACTTTACCTTGAGTTTAGCTTAGCTCGTCTTAGATTGTGCTGCGTCCTGCATGAATAAAGAGATACTGCCTACAGCTCAACTATGAGTCCCTGGTCGTCTGTTACCCGCCCGTGAAGCCAGCCCGGAGAAAACAACCTAACCCATCGAAAACGACATATAGCGCCCAACGTGGGGCTCGAACCCACGACCCTGAGATTAAGAGTCTCATGCTCTACCGACTGAGCTAGCCGGGCATGGCAACTACCCAACAAAGGACAAGATTGTGATTATAGGTAGCTTAGATGGCGCTATGTTCCACGTCAATAAAGAAATACTGCTCTCCACTCAGCCATGAGTCCCTGGTCTTCTCTGTCCCCTGCCCACAAAGCTAGCCTGGCATACTGGCACCCTGAACTGGGACTGACAGGCTGGGTCTGGCGACTAGATAAAAATTTTCTTCTGCAATACTCCATCCTTTAGGTTCATGATTAGTTAATAATTTGTTCTGCTTTCTATCTTAACTCTTTTTCAGCCACCAGGTTCCAGATACTACCATGAAGCCAACTGGACATCCCTGAACACCACCACCAATGTGTCCTGGAGCTCCACTTCCCCAGAACCCTGCCCCACTAGGGAAAGAGAGAGGCAGGCTGGGAGTATGGATCCACCTGCCAACGCCCATGCTCAGCAGGGAAGCAATTACAGAAGCCAGACCTTCCACCTTCTGCACACCATAATGACCCTGGGTCCATACTCCCAGAGGAATAAAGAATAGGAAAGCTGGGAGTTGGACAGTAGCTCAGCGGGTTAAGCCCATGTGGCTCAAAGTGCAAGGACCAGTATTGGATCCCGGTTCAAGCCCATGGCTCCCCATCTTCAGGGGAGTCACTTCACAGGTGGTGAAGCAGGTCTGCAGCTGTCTTTCTCTCCCCCTCTCTGTCTTCCCCTCCTCTCTCCATTTCTCTCTGTCCTATCCAACAATGACGATATCAATAACAACAACAATAACTACAACAATAAAAAAACAAGGGCAACAAAAGGGAATAAATAAATAAATAAATAAAAGAATAAGAAAGCTTTCAAGGGAGGGGATGGGATATAGAGTTCTGGTGGTGGGAATTATGTGGAAGTGTACTTCTCTTATCCTATGGTCTTGTCAGTGTTTCCATTTTATAAATAAAAATTACACACACACACACACACACACACACATATATATATCCTCTTTAGCAGGGAAATCTAACACTTTAACCACAGTGCCTCCTGCTGACACAATAGGAGAAGCCACACTAGATGAGGAAATGGAAATATACAAACAGCAATGACAGAAACCCCAAATAACCAGATAGACACATGTAGAAAAAAAAAAATCATGGAAATAGAGTTCAGAAAAATCATTATAAAGTCAATTCAAAAAACATAACTGAATTATGTGAAAAAGATACTGACTGACCCTAAGGGAGACACTGACAGCAGCACAGTATTAGTTGGAGACCTCAACACACCACTCACAGCAAGGGACAGATCATCAGGACAAAATATCAACAAGGACATAAGGACATAGAGGCCTGAAGTGAAGTCACAGATGAGACGAACTTAACAGAAGTATTCTGAACCTTTCTCCCCCTCCAGCAAAAAAACATTTTTTTCAAGTGCACATGGAACATTCTCAAGGATTAATCATGTGTTGGAACACAGAGAAATCCTTAATATATATGTACATTGAAATCATAAAAAATATCTTTTCTGACCATAATGAGGGGAGGTTAGAATTCAACCACAAAAAGAAACAAAGAAATATACCCAATTATGGAGACTAAACAATATTATTCTGAATAACACGTAGGTCACTAAAGAAATCAAAAGAGAAATAGAAAATTATTTGGAGAACAAGCAAAATGAAGAGGCCAACTACCAGACCCGGTGGGATGTAGCAAAAGCTGTCCTCATAGGGAAGCTTATGGTAATAGAGACTCAGATGAACAAATAGCAAAATCTCAAGTAAGCGACCTAATGTCACCACTGAGCCAACCAGAAAAACAAAGAAATTCAAGAGTCAGAGGGAAGAAGGCAATAGTAGTCAAATCCAGAGCAGAAATCAATGAAACAGAATCCAGAAAGATGATTCTAAAGATTAATAAAATTAAGAGCTGGTTCTTTGAATCTTTGAAAGGATAAATAAAATAGATAAAGCACTGGCTAGACTCACAAAAAGAGAAAAGAGAGAGAGAGAAAGCTATGATAAAAACAATTAGAATGAGAGAGGAAATTACAACTGAAGATGGGGAGATTACAAGAATCCTATGTGAATATTATGAACGTCTATCTCTATGGGAGTAAATGGGGCAACCTAGATGGAATGGTTGCATTCCTAGAATCATACCACCGGCTGGACGTTATCAAGAGGAGTAAGTAGCTTAAACAAACCAACCACCAGTTTAGAAATTGAATAAGTCATCTAAAATCTTCCCAAGAGGGAGTCAGGCGGTAGCACAGCGGGTTAAGCCCACATGGCGCAAAGCACAAGGACCAGCATCAGCATCCTGGTTGGAGCCCCCAGCTCCCATCTGCAGGGGAGTCGCTTCACATTTTTCTCCATTTCTCTCTGTCCTATCTAACAATGACGGCATCAATAACAACGTCAATAATAACAACAACAACAACAAAGGACAACAAGGGCAACAAAAGGGAAAATAAAATAAAATAACTAACTAAATAATCTTCCCAAGAATACAAGCCCAGGTCCAGATGGCTTTGCTAACAAATTAGTCACAAAATTTACTATTAGTAACAAATAATATATATATGGCAAATACATAAATATGTAATATAAATATAATAGATAGTTAAAGAAATAATAGTCAACCCACATCTGTGATCTTGGGAGAATGACTAATGTACTTTCTAATGTCCAATGGAGTGTATGGGGACACAGAACTCTGGAGGTGGAAACAATGAGGAATTATACCCCTGTTATCACATAATTTTGTAAATAAATATTAAATAATGAATAAAAAATAAAGAAAAACAGAAACTGAAGCTGATAAAAAAGTAAAACTAAAATTCATGCACTTCTTATGCATGGCACTATACTTGTACTTTAAATATCATAACTTATTTAATCTTCGCCACAGTTCATTTTGTGGTTACTCCCATTTTATAGATAAGTAAACTAAAGTTTAGAGAATTGAAATCACTTGATCTAGATCATTTATCAAGCTAACCCTAGTAAGTTGTACTGGTTAAGTGCTTGTAAAATATATATATATATATATATATATATATATATATATATATGAATAGTAAGTAATAATAATATCCAGTTTTTTAGAACAGCATTAGGAAACGGTGATCTTAATATAGAAACTGTCAGAAATAGAAAAGACATTCTTTAGGAAGATCATGCCAAAAATATTTGAATAGACAGTTCTCTAAAGATGATATTTGCACAACCCACTTGCATATAAAGACATTTCACATTATATATAATTAGAGATTTGCAAACAAAGAACACAGTGAGATACCACCTCATACTTGTACCTCCTCATACTTGTGATTCCAACAAAAAAGGAAATAGTAAATGCTGTAAGGGACATGGAGAAAAGGGAATTCTGGCATACATCCCATCTGATATGATGGAAATAAAAGCTGGTGCAGAGCATAGGGAAAAGTCTGTATATAGAGAGAGTCCTTAAATTAAAATGTCAATGCCTTAAGATTCAGCACTACTCAAACCTACCTACTGGTAGTGCCAGGGATTGCACCCAGGATGTATTCCTTAGACTTGTAGAATCAGTTTCAGGGACAAACAGATTTGCAGATGTGCTTTCTATATTTATACCAGCGTGAGAAACAATATGATTGAGCACACTTGCTTAGATTGATAGTCTCAGAATGCAACATGTGCCATTGATATTGACTCCAAGTCTTCTTTCAAAAACATGGAAAAGACATAGCATTTACTGACCTCAAGACAGGCAAGGAGAGTAAAACTGAAATCTTTATCTGAGTTCATCTCCAGAGAAGAAAATTACATAACTGAGAATATGGACTGTATAGTCTGCCCTGGTTTGTGATGGTGGTCACACTAAGATACAAGGCTCTTGAAATGGGGCCAGGCCCAATGAGAGGTGCTATTGAGTTCAAAGTCTACACTAAATTTCAAAGAATTAGTGTGAAAAGCAGACTATAATATTATGGGAAGTTCCCTGAGGCTCTCCATCCTGTGAATTACTAGTACTAATACTGCACATCTTTTAATTATAGTATTATGAGCTCTGCCAAAGCCCCCAAATGGAAATAATGTCAAGTACCTAGATGATAGTAAGTATGATTAATAGTACCTAAAACTTATGTGCCTGGCACAGTGCGAAGTGTGGTTTATCAACTATATCATTTTATCTTGCTTTATAAAAGAGCTCTATTATTGACTTCATTTTATAGCTGTGATAACTGAGTCTTAAAGGATTTAACAGACTTGTTTAAGACTATACAGTTGAAGCCCGATTATGTCAAAAGGCATGTTTGACTTCAAAGAACAACCATACTAATAAAAACTTATTTTCCACAGCCATAATCAAAGCATTTATCAATAATCACTGAACTTAGTGATATAGAAAAAAATATCAAGTAAGCAATTTAAATCAATCTACATCTCTGTGGAGTAGAAGAATTTCTAGATAAAAGGGTCTAAGTCTTTTGAATTTATCTACTTCCTAGAAAATGTAGTCAAGTTACAAGCAAGCTGAAGTGTTTTCTTCCATTATTGAATGAAACAACTTGGGTCAAATTGTCCCTGCAGGTACTTAGAATCCAATTATACTTGATTTATTGTTAAATGACTTATGCCAGTAACTGAGCCTGTTACAAGAAAGAAATGAACTTCCAAGTATTTAAGGGTAGAATAGTGAATAATAAAATACATTTTGCCTTTTATTTTATCTATGAAATCACTGGCATTTGTCAGAAGAGTGATTTTAATTCTTCAACTTTGAAAATGTGCTAATGCATAGTTATTTGAATATTTCATTTTATGAGAGAGTGGAAATGCTAACGAATACTTACTAGGCAGACGCCTGCGAGGTAAATCTTAGAGTGACATTCGGAATCTTCCCTTAGGTTGATGCTTTAATATGATAGGCATTGTCTCATAACTGAGAGTAAAAAAAAAAAAAGGCCTTTCACACTTTAATGATGGCCCTTTTTGGTCACCACCAGGCCACTCCATCACCCGGGGCCCAAGTCAAGGAATCCTGGGATTTCACCGTAGATATGATGGGGCTAAAACTATAACAGACCCCTCTCTCCACCATCTGGGTCATTCCCAACAGGAATGTGACCCTCTCAAGGGCTTCTCTAGTACCTTGCACAAACTATAAAGTAGCAATGGTAGGGACTGACCTACTCTCTAAAAGGAAGTTGAGTCAGGCTACTCTGCCACTGAGGAAGACAGGTCCTGAAATGAGTGTAGCTGTGTGCTGGTGCTCACGTGGAGTGGCTCCAATGAGGGGATGAGCCTCCGACCCTCCCTCACTGGCTCTAAAGGCCGTGTGACTCAGAAAGAGGCATTGGGGAATATTCTGGAAGGAACACTCATTTATTGGGAGAAGAGTACAGATCTTTATACTGAGTTAAACAAAGGACATTTTTCACATATGTCAGAGATTACAGGTTTCTTAAAGGTCAGCTTGCCCCTATGGTAGGGGGCTGGTATGACAAGAATTGATGAGACACATAAAGGTCAAAATGATTAGTCTCCATGATGTAGGCAAGTTAATTATCCAAAGGTATTTGAGAGAAGCATAGGGGTTAAACCAGTAAGGTGAGGTAAAGAAAAGAAAAACAAAGATTGATGTAAATCACAGATATCAGGGGACACAAGGAAATAGAATTTGGGGGTCTCACTGCCTGGTATCAGTAGCGGGTGTATGATAGAGTGTGTTCTCCTTTATGATCAAAAGGTGAAGTGGATGTGTGAACTTTGAGTGAACCCTAAAGAAGGCAGCCATTTGGCCTGCTAGCAGGGAGAACTAAGTGTGAGAGGCCTGTAGGCTTTCTGTGAGCTTGAGAGACTAACAAGGAGAAACTGAGTCTGAGAGACTTTGCCCTCTTGGCTCATCTCTATAAGGAGAGAGGCTAACAAGTGGGGTGTCTTTCTAGACCTCCATCCAAGGATGGGAGAGCTCCCCTAAGCTCTACCAAGCTTTCACATAGTCCCACACCTTTGACCATGAACTATGAGCTCAGACTGACAAGGACTCAGAGGTCACATTATCTCCTGTGCTAAATATGAATAGATATGGACCCTGGGTCAGGTCAATGGAGTTTACAGTTAATGATACTTATATAGTTTCCTCATATTTGGAAGCTACACTCTGCCCTGATTCAGTTTTTGAGTTCTTTCTCAACTCTGACACTATCTTCTTAGATAAGACTTTTAGTTCACCTGCATGTTAACTAACAGGCTCAGGCAAAAATTACTAAAGTCTTGGGCCACATGGAGCATACCTAAAATAGACTTCCTAGCTTCTTCCCACATAAAGACCCTTAGTTTTATCTGCTCTATTCTTATCTTTAGGCTCTTGCTTATTAAACAGTTTATCCCACTTTATATCTTGCCAACTTTAAGCCACTAAGTTGCAGACACAGCTATGATGCCATCCTGACTTCCCTTGGCAGATGTGTTCTGGAACCTCGCCTTTCCAGAACCCTGGCCCACTAGGGAAAGAAAGAAACAGGCTGAGGGTATGGATCTACCTGCCAATGTTCATGCCCAGTGGAGAAGCAATTACAGAAACCAGACCTCCCACTTTCTGCTCCCCATAAAGAATGTTGTTCCATAGTCCCAGAGGAATAAAGAAATAAATAGGGAAGCTTCCAATGGAGAGGATGAGACACAGAACTCTGGTGGTGGTAATTGTAGGAAATTGTACCCCTCTTATCTTGTTAATCATTATTACATCACTAATAAAAGTAAGTAATCAGCCTTTTTGTTCACCAGTGCTTAAAATAGTGGCACAGAATTAATGGTGACCCATAAAAGAAGTCTGGAACGTGAAACAATGACTGCACTATAAATCTATTCTATAGTAACAATACCACCAAGCTGAGCAGAAATTGGTAAGTTGATCAAAGAAATACGCTCTTGGTTTCCTTCTTCAGTCCAAATATGTCAATTCACTTATCTGTAGACTTGTTCTCAGGACAGTTGGAGCTGAGTAGTGATTCCCATTTAGCAAGAGAGAAAAATGAAAGTAGAAAAAAGTGCAGTGACTTGGCACAAGTCCTTTAATGATTCCAGAGAGCAAGTAGGAAAAAGGCTGAGCTATCTAGAAGGTTTCTGAGGAGGAGGTTTCCAAGTTCACTGGGATTGAGTAAAAATCAATTTTGAGATAGTGTATTATAATCAAAGTACAACAAATTTCCATGCTGCATGCTCATAAATAAGAAATCGCAGGTACTATACTTTCATGAGCCAGCATATCTGAATAAAACACAATTACGGAATTTATTTGAGTGGCATGGAATATCCTAACTTAGATCCAATGAAATCAAATAACAAAGTAGGATGTTTGTTAATAAAACTAAAAGAATAGATGAAGCTCAAATTCTAAGCCAAATGCTAAGATGGACTGTGATTTAGTGGGAAAGATAGAAACTAGCTGGGGGCATAGATCTACCTGCCAACACCCATGTCCACTGGAGAAGCAATTACAGAAGCCAGACCTTCCACCTTCTGCTCCCCATAAAGATCCTGGGTCCATGCTGCCAGAGGGATAAAGAATAGGGAAGCTCCCAGTGGAGGGGATGGGATACGGAGTACTGGTGGTGGGAATTGTGTGGAATTGTACCTGTCTTATCCTATGGTCTTGTCAATCATTATTAAATAATTTTTAAAAAAACCCTCAGATCCAAAAAGTTGTACATTAATTTAGGAAATATAAAGTCGAACATAAAAAACAAAATATGTACCCCATCCAAAAATGGGCAGAGGATATGAACAAAACATTCACTACAGAGGAGATCCAAAAGGCTAACAAACATATGAAAAACTGCTCCAGGTCACTGATTGTCAGAGAAATGCAAATTAAGACAACACTAAGATACCACCTCACTCCTGTAAGAATGGCATACATCAAAAAGGACAGCAGCAACAAATGCTGGAGAGGATGTGGGGACAGAGGAACCCTTTTACATTACTGGTGGGAATGTAAATTGGTACAGCCTCTGTGGAGAGCAGTCTGGAAAACTCTCAGAAGGCTAGACATGGACCTTCCATATGACCCAATAATTCCTCTCCTGGGGTTATACCCCAAGGACTCCATAACACCCAACCAAAAAGAGGTGTGTACTCTTATGTTCATAGCAGCACAATTCATAATAGCTAAAACCTGGAAGCAACCCAGGTGCCCAACAACAGATGAATGGCTGAGAAAGCTGTGGTATATATACACAATGGAATACTATGCAGCTATCAAGAACAATGAACCCACCTTCTCTGACCCATCTTGGACAGAGCTAGAAGGAATTATGTTAAGTGAACTAAGTCAGAAAGTTAAAGATGAGTATGGGATGATCCCACTCATCAACAGAAGCTGACTTAGAAGATCTGAAAGGGAAACTAAAAGCAGGACCTGATCAAATTGTAAGTAGGGCACCAAAGTAAAAACCCAGTGGTGAGGGGTAGACATGTAGCTTCCTGGGCCAGTGGGGGGTGGGAGTGGGCGGGAGGGATGGGTCACGGTCCTTTGGTGATGGGAATGGTGTTTATGTACACTCCTAGCAAAATGTAGACATATAAATCAGTAGTTAATTAATATGAGAGGGGGAAATCAATTGTATGTCTCAAAGGTTCTCAAAAGACAAACTGAATCTTTTTAATAGATAGGCTACGTATTTGATATGCGGACTCTCTCAAAAGCCTAGACCAAGTAGATTAGAAGCTTCCAATAGCACAGCTATATACAAGATACTGGGTACTGTACAGCAAACCATAACAAAAGGACTTTTCAAAGTTAACCCAATTAACAAATAATGTGATGATAATATTAACTATTGATTGTCTTTTTGAACCCTAAGACAGCAGGAACCTCACATCTTCACTATAGAGCCCCTACTTCCCCCAGTCCTGGCACCCTTGGATAGGGCTCACTTTCCCGTATGCATCTCCCAATCCAAACCAAATAATATTGCATCCGCCGATCACAACCTAACCAAAGCAACGATTGCCATCTCAACATGCTTCACCTCAGAGTGTATCCAGAGACTTCACGTGTGGAATGACAACCCTTCAGCTTCATTACTCGGGTGAGACCTTTCCTTTTATAGTACACTCTAATTTCATCTCAGGTAGTTCACTTTCTAACAAAGTCCCATAACCTAGACATACACCAGTTTCTGTGAGAGAGAGCGTATGTGCACACGTATCCATAAACTACTGCAAAATATATACCTGAAAGCAGAAGTACACTAGAGTTTGCAGTGAGTACCTCCCTAACACTTCCTCTCCACTATTCCAAGCTTGGGATCCATGATTGCTCAACAAATTGTTTGGCTTTGTATGTTAACTCTCTTTTCAATCACCAGGTTCCAGATGCCACCAGGATGCTGGCTAGGCTTCCCTGGATTGAAGACCCCACCAATGTGTCCTGGAGCTCAGCTTCCCCAGAGACACACCTTACTAGGGAAAGAGAGAGGCAGACTGGGAGTATGGACCGACCCGTCAACGCCCATGTTCAGCGGGGAAGCAATTACAGAAGCCAGACCCTCTACCTTCTGCAACCCTCATCGACCCTGGGTCCATGCTCCCAGAGGGCTAGAGAATGGGAAGGCTATCATGGGAGGGGGTGGGTTATGGGGATTGGGTGGTGGGAATTGTGTGGAGTTGTACCCCTCCTACCTTATGCTTTTGTTCACTAATCCTTTCTTAAATAAAAAATAATAAAAAAAAGAAACATAAAAAAAATATATGTTCAACTAGATACAGGAAGAAACACTATGACAGAATGTTAAAACTTTTCAGACTATATACACGTTATTATTTTCAGACATTCTCCTCACCCCCATTTTCTTTTTTTTACAAAAGAAATATAAGATTTTATTTTTTGGCCAGGAATATAACTTAAGAGTGAGTACAGACCTGCACGCCCAAGGCCCTGGGTTTTATTCCTGGCTATGCCTATGCTAGAACTGAGCAGTGTCTCTCTGTGTGTGTGTCTCTCTCCCACTCTCTCCCTCTGCCTCTTTCTTGATAATATATATATATATATATATATATATATATATATATATTGTCTCTGGGGTTATCACTGGTTTGGGACTTGTAGCTGGAACTATGAATCTACTGCTCCTGGAGGACATTTTTCTCATTTATTTTTTTATAGGATAAGACTGAGAAATTGAGAGAGAGGGGAAGATAGAGGGATGGAGAGAAAGACATCTGCAGACCTGCTTCATGGCTTGTGAATCAAGCCCCCTGCAGGTGGGGAGCCAGGGGTTCAAACCAGGATCCTTGAGCATCCTTGCGCTTTGTACTATGCGTGCTTACGCTACCACCTACCCCCGATAAAAATAAACTCTTAATAAAACTCAGTCTTCATATCCTAACATCTGATACCATTATTCTCCCTCACTGGGAATTACCTTTTCTTTCAATTACTCTTGTTAACTCCTCACAGAATCACAGCCCATTTTATATGATCTGCTCTGATATTTCTATAGCATTGATGGCCTTGACTATATAGTATTTTAATTTTAATTCTTACATAATTTAGAAACACATCTACATTACAAAATTTGTGATGTGATCAGGTTACCCAACAGTGGTTAGTTTTTCACCAATAATTTGACACTCTGCTAAATGTTTTACATACACCATTTAATGAGTCCTTACAATAAAATGCTAATTAAGGAACTTTCATTGCCCCAGGTTCACATACCAAAAAAAAAAAAAAAGAAAGAAAAAAGAAAAAACTGGGAGTTGGGCAATAGCACAGCGGGTTAATTGCATGTGGCACCAAGTGCAAGGACCAGAGTATCGCATCGCGGTTTGAGGCCCTGGCTCCCCACCTGCAGAGGAGTCACTTCACAGGCGGTGAAGCAGGTTTGCAGGTGTCTGTCTTTCTCTCCCCCTCTCTGTCTTCCCCTCCTCTCTCCATTTCTAGAGAGAGATTTTATTTTATTATTTTATTTTGTTTTATGTTCCTACCCAACCACGATGACATCAATAACAACAATAACTACATCAATAAAAACAACAAGGGCAACAAAACGGAAAATAAATAAATATATTTTTTTAAAAAGTGAAAAAAATGCCTCAATCCTTTTGGTATTCAATCATTGGAAAATAATAGGCTTCGTGATAAAGGGCATATATATTTCAGTTTCTCACCAACAGATATCTACTGAATGGTCCCTGAATAAGAAGTCAAGAAAAGAGAAGTAAGTACATGTAATGTGATTTCTTTCCCTAGATGTTCCTACTCTAATAAAAAAATATGGCCAAACATTAGGCCAAATAAGCAACCATACAAACTATAAAGTGCCACAGGGCAGAGCCCTGGAGGGGTTAATCTAAGAGAAGGGTTTGCCAATAAAATATTACTCATCTGTCAAAATGAAATGATTCCCTATGTCCTATCTTGGATGGAGGTTGAAAGAATCATGTTAGTGGGATCAGCTAGAAAGAGAAGGTTGAAAACCAGATGATCTCACTTATAGATGGATCTTAAGAGACACGGAAAAAAAGGGAAAAGAAAGGCTGACACTTGAATTAGATGTTGTCTATTGGAGCAAGGCCAAGGGTGCATGAGTGAGCATTGGTGACCCAGTGCCTGATAGTGGAGGGGACCCAAGGAAGGCTGAGGAAGCATGCATAGACACCTAGAAGACAGGAAACGGCGTGCCTTGTAAATTATTATCTCCTTAGTCCAACAAACAACAAAAGATGTTTAAGAAGTAAGTAAAGGGAAAAAAAAAAGAGAGAGAGAAATATTTATAAAGGATGTCCGTACTGACGGTGGGTTGAATGAATAATGGCAAGAATGATGACCCATAACTAGGGAGATTCTGCTCATTTGGGAGCTTGGATCAGGTGCTGTTGCATCTAGTTAAGTACACACACTACAGTGCAGAAAGACCTGAGTTTGAGCCCCTGCGCCCCACCTTCAGGGAAGCATAAGGAAGCATTCTCTTATCTCTTAGGCTTTTTTACCCTACTTTCTCTTTCAACTATAGCAACATTTATTCTGCGACTTGCTTATTTCTTTATTTTAATATTTATTTTCTCTTTTGTTGCCCTTGTTGTTTTTTATTGTTGTCGTAGTTATTATTGTTGCCATTGACGTTGTCATTGTTGGATAGGACAGAGAGAAATGGAGAGAGGAAGGGAAGACAGACAGGGAAAGACAGACACGTGCAGACCTGCTTCACTACCTGTGAGAAGTGACTCCCCTGCAGGGGGGGAGCCGGGGGCTTGAACCAGGATCCTTAAGCTGGTCCTTGTGCCTTCGTGCCACCTGCGCTTAACACCGCCCAACTCCCGATTTGCTTATTTCATGGCAGCGGGACAAGCAAAGGAAAAGGCAGGTCAAGATGGTATCCCTCTGGTCCTTTCAATAAACTATCTGAGCCACTCACTTTTAATTGTAAAAGCAGATAGTGATACACGCACTTGCCACTACAACAGACTAAAAAAAAAAAAAGTCGTTGCACAAGAGTGACGACAGGACAGAGTTCTCAAAAGAAGCAAAGATAAGCTCGTGCAAAGACATATAAAAATGTCCATCTGTCGTTGAATGTACAGAACAAAATGTAACTTAAATCTGAATTGAATGTCCAGTTTGGTATTTATACCTGCAGAACACAAGGAAGGTGGATGCCATAGTCTTCTGGAAGACTGATGGGTCTTTCCATACACATAAAACCACCTTCTGCAGGCTAATGCCTGCCAGCTGACCTGGTTACAGGCCTGACCAACTCCTCGGGCTGCAGTTTAGGTGGGAGGAGGTTTCTCAACCGTGAGATTAAGCTAGAGTACATTTAATTGTGCCCAGCTCAGAAGACATTTGACTACCCACTCATTCTTGTACAGTTTCCCAAACCTCATCAAGAATAAAAAAAAGTGGGGAGGAAGGATGCCATAACAAGTTAACTACTTACAGTTCTCTGTATAAGCCTCAGAAGGAATTTTGACATGCAGTCATATTTTAAACTAATTGTGAATTTTGGAGACATCAACCTAATATTGTCATATGAATTCATGTCTGAGCAACATTGTCATTTGAGAAAACATTCCATACATGATCAAGATATGTTTGGTCTTTAATTAAACCACAAACAGAGTCTGCATTTGATTCATAATGGTTTCTCTCTTTTATCACCCTATCAAAGCCCTATCCTTTTTAAAAGAAATTTTATCTATAAAATGGAAACATTGACTAAACCAATCATGGACCTAAAGGCTGGAATGGTGCAGATGAAAAGTTGCATGGGGTGGGGGGTGTCTCTGTTTTGTAGATAGCTAGTATTTTAGTTATAGTTCAAAAGGCCTTTGGCTATACTAGTTTTTTTTCTTTTTCTTTTTCCTTTTTCCCCTGATCCTGAAATTTAATATGCCGGTGGATCCAAGTTATTGTCTGGGGAGATGATGTCATGGCTGGAAAAAGGACCAGAAAGCTGGATCAGGGAAGAGAGTAGCTCCCTAATATGGGAAAGGTGTATAAATATTGTTGACTGTAAACCCCATCAATTTGATGTGATCTGGGGCCCATATTCAGCTTAGGAGCCTATGTGACCTCTGCATCCCTGTAGATCTGAGCTCACATTCTGTGGTCATGAGTAGGAACATTCCAAGCTGCCCCAATATTGACCCATCTTCCTCATCCATCCCTTAGGAGAATGGAACATTCTTGACCATTGTTGATCCAAGTTGAGGGCAAGGTCTTATGAGGGCCCAAATAGGGGTCTACTGTGTTGTTTCTGATAGAAATGACTGATAACAATGAGAGAGAGGGATTTATTCGAGGTCTAGGCCCATCAAGTCTGTTTGGGAATCTCAGGACTCCCTGAACAGGGCCCCAGCGGATGGGGTGGCCTGATAGTGACTAAAGAGTCATCATTAAAGTGTGCCAGTCTCTTGCCCTTATTCAGCTTTTGCAGCCCTTGCTTTGCTAAGGTGAGCTTGGGAGATATCATCTATCCCTGGTGGAGGAAACTGTCAACTACAGCAGATGTGATTGCTATGAAGTTGTTAGGAAAATATGAGTTTAAGTGCAGCATTAAACAGCTATAAAAATCCTGGAGGTACTGATCATATAAAGATAAGTCAGTTATTCAAACAGGACCTGCTCATTTCTACACAAAATTTTATCACTATTTCTGTTCTCTATCGAGTTGTATGTATGTATGTATATATATATATATATAGTCTCCAGGGTTATTGCTGGAGCTCAGTGCCTACACTAGGTGACCATTTTTTCCATTTTATTGGTTAGGACAGAGAGTAATTGAGTGAATAGAGGGAGACAGAGAGGAAGAGAGACACCTGCAGACCTGCTTCACTGCTTGTGAAGTGACTCCCTTGCAGGTGGGGAGCCAGGGGCTCAAACTGAGATCCCTACACCAGTCCTTGCATCTTGTGCCACCTGCACTTAACCCGCTACGCTACTGCCTGATTCCCTATTTATAACCTTTAAAGGGTAATTTTCAGGAAAACGGTTACACACCAGCCTTTAAAGCTTGCTCCCTAAGCCCCAGGTTCAATCAGAAGAGCCATCATATGCCAGAGCTGAGCAGGGCTCAAGTTTCTCTCTGTCTGAAAATAAATAGATTTTTAAAAGAGAGAGAGAGAGAGAGAGAGAGAGAGAGAGAGAGAGAGAGATGGAATTCATTTTATTAGGACAGAAATAGAAGCTGATATGTTTGATGAATTAGCTTATATGTTTCGAACACATTCAACTACCCCTCACATGAATGCTTATACAATCCGTGTATTTATAGATTCAAAGTCAAAGTCATTAAACTGTAAAAATGCTCTGCAACTGTGAACCCACTGGTAGGTTGGCAATGACAATTTCTTCTTTTGTCTCTGAATAAATCACAAGAAATAAATCACTCACTTTTCTCTCATTAAAAATTCTTCTATTTCTGCAATATTTTGAAAGAAGATGTAAAAATGTTAAAGGCTTAAGAGTTATTTTTTTCCCAATTAATTCCAATCATTGTACACAGAACCTTACTCCAAAGCTTTCCACTTGCAAGGTAACTGAAAACCATACCTCATGAAAGTTAATATTTGAATATCCAATATGAAATACTCCAACTTCTTAATGTGATTATTTTAGGGAAAAAAATGGTATGAGTAGAAACCAATCCAAGGCCTAAAATAAGAAACCAGTCAGACCACAGTGGGAATCACAGCACTGGAGAGTGGTTGACCAGCACCTCTTCCACCAGGACTTAAATGGTCTTGCCTGATAAAAGCTTATAAAATGGGCTTGAAATTCTCCTCAAAAGGAACTCATCAATAAAACTCAAATTTCTAAAATTTCCCAGATGAGCAGAAACTAAAAGTGTTCATTACAACTAAATTGGCTTTGGAACAAATAGTAAAACTATTTATATTAAAACTGAAAAGAAATAGCACTAACAATCCCCACTAGGAGTTACTGTAATTAGACAGCAAAAGAGTGGATAAAATAATTAAACAGCACCAATGAAGATTCAGAGATGAAAGTAGAAACCTTCAGCTTGATGGCATAAACAGTTAATGGTGCTTATATACTGTCTTCATGTTTGGGAGCTACTCTTTGCCCTAATCCAGCTGCCTAGGCCGAGTTTCAACTCTGACACCATCTTCCCATGTTGGGACCATGTGTGAGCCTGATAGAGCTTAGGGAGAACCACCCCCATCCTTGGATGGAGGTCTGAGAAGATACCCTCTTGGTAAGTCTCTCTCAACTGAGGTGAGCATAAGGGGGTAAACTCAGACTTGGTTCTTTCCTTCTTGACTCTCAGGCCCACAGAAACCCCAGTACTTCCCTCCATTAACTGCAGGCCACATGGCTGCAGATTCATATTCAAAGTCATCTTCTGATCACAGAAGAACACATCTTATCACACACTTCATCACACACCTCAGACCCCAGACGAGAAAAATTCCAAACTATATGACTTTTTGATATCCATCTTCTCTCTGTCTCACCCTACAGGTTTAATCCCTATGCTTCTCTCAAATACCTTTGGATAATTAAGTTGCTTGCATCATAGAGAATAACTGTCTTGTATCTCATCAATTCCTGTCATACCAGCCCCCTACCTTAGGGGCATGCCGACCATTAAGAAACCTGTAATTTCTGACATATTTCAGTAATATTCCCTTCATTTGTTTTTCTATTTCACTCATGTCCACCTTGCTAATAAACGAGTTCTGAGTTCTGAGTTAACACGCTGAGGAGCTCCCTGGTTTCTTTTACTTCATTTCACCCCTGTCGTGAGCGAGAAAGAACCAGTTCGTTACCTTTCCCCTGGAGATCACCCCAACCAGAGAGACCACGACATTCCCAGACAAGACTTTTCGTCCACCAGCATGTTAGCTGTCAGCCTCAGGCAAAGATTACTAAAGTCTTGGGCGACATGGGAGATATCTAAAATAGACTTCCTAGCTTTTTCCCACATGAAGACCCCTAATTTCATCAGCTCTATTCCTACCTTTGGATTCCTATTTATTAAACATTTTTTGTCCTGCTTTATATCTTACTGCCTTTCAGCCACCATGTTCCAGATGCTGCCATGATGTCAACCTGACTTCCCTGGGCAGAGCCTCACCTCTTCTGAGTCCTACCCACTAGGGAAAGACAGAAACAGAATGGACAGATGGATCAACCTCACAAAGTCCATGCCCAGCAGAGACACAATTGCAGAAGCCAGAACACCCCCCCTTCTGCTCCCCATAAAGAATTTTGGTCCATACTCTCAGAGGGAGAAAGAATAGGGAAACTTCCAATGGAAGGGATGGGACACAGAACTCTGGTGGTGGGGATTATATGGAATCCTTTTATCTTGCAATCTTGTTTATCATTATTATATCACTAATATTTTCCCCCTTTTGTTGCCCCTGTTGTTGTGGCTATTATTGTTATTGTCGATGTCGTTTGTTGTTGGATAGGACAGAGAGAAATGGAGAGAGGAGGGGAAGACAGAGAGGGGGAGAGAAAGACAGACACCTGCAGACCTGCTTCACTGCTTGTGAAGTGACTCCCCTGCAGGTGGTGAGCCGGGAGCTCGAACCAGGATCCTCATGCTTGCTGGTCCTTGTGCTTTGCACCATGTGTGCTTAACTGGCTGCGCTACTGCCCGACCCCCCATCACTAATAATTTTTAAAGCAGCAAACTTAACTAGAACTACAATACTGAGCAAAGAGAAGCATAAAATGAAACATTAAAAAATAAAATAGGGGCCAAGAAATGACAGAGTAAAAAGTCTTAAAACATTTTCAGAGATAAGGTATCAACCCCAAAATAGAACGTTTTATACATAAGATGAATATTCTAACATGTTGGGCTAGTGGAGAGAGAGAGAGAGGGAGAGAGAGAGAGAGAGAGAGAGAGAGGGAGATGACCCAGGGACTAAGTTTGTGGCTGCAGGACAATTCAAATCTTTATTCATCAGAACTTTCCAGAGTCAGGCGGTAGCACATCTGGTTAAGCCATGTGGCGCCAACCACAATGGTCGGCATCAGCCTCCCAGTCTGCAAGCCCACCCTCCTCCAGGTTGGACATGGAAGAGCCAAGACAGAAGAGGAAGTGGCTTGACAATACCATACATGGCTAGGAGAGGGGTGGAGAAAGATGGGAGGGGCTGGATATGGTAGCCCCCCCCCCCCCCCAAGCAACTGTTGCTAGGGTCCAGAGGGCAGAAAGAAGACAGATCAAAGGAATGGAATGATTGGGGATCTCCCAGGTAAAATGATGCTTATGCAGATAGGCCCTAGTATCAGGAATGTAGGGTGGAGCAGGGGGAGCTGGCTTAATGCTTTGTGAGGCTCCTCACAATTTCCCCACACTAACAGAAGCCAGACAAACCTGGATGATTTCACACAGAGAATCTAAAAGCAAAAACAAAACAAAACAGAATCAACACACAAACAAACAAACAAACAAAAAAACACCAGAACTGCCAAAGGTGGTGTAGGGTTGGGGAAAAATGGTCCAAATATTTAACTTTCAATTACAAAGTAAGTTGTGGGGATGAGATAAGTAGCATGGTAGCTGTAGGCACCGACATTACTGTTTAAAAATCGCTAGAAGAGTAAGTCCTAGAAGTTCTCCCAGAGGTTGATAACATGGCTCACTTGGCCAGCGCATTTGCTTTGTAATGTCTTTGATCTAAGTTCAAGCTGTACTCAGTGTACTAAACAAAAGTTTTGGCCTGGGGGTGGGTAGTGGTACACAGTCTCATGCAAAAATCTAGGTTCGAGCTCCTGGCTCCCCACCTGCCATGGGGACCCTTCATAAGCAGCAAAGCAGGTGTGCAGGTGTCTCTCTGTCTCTGTCTTTTGAGTCTTCAAAAGAAAAAAAAAAAGAGCTTTCATTGTCTTACAATTTAAAGATATAGAGGGAAAGGAAGCAAGTACTTGACTTGGACTTAGGTGTTTTTTTTTCCCCCAGTCCTTGTGACAAAGGACAAGAGACATACCTTCTTGACCTTTGTCAGGCAAGCTTCATCTTTTGCTGATAGTTTAGGAAACTCTGATTTGGAAACTTATAGAGTCTTGTGTAAGTTTACAGAGGTCTCTGACTTTTGTTTGTTCGTTTGATCTCTCAAACTTCCTCAAAGGTTTATTTATTTATTTAATATTTATTTATTTATTTATTGCCTTTTGTTGCTCTTGTTGTTTTATTGTTGTAGTCACTATTGATGTCATTGTTGTTGGCTAGGACAGAAAGAAATGGAGAGAGGAGGGGAAGACAGAGAGAAAGAAAGACAGCTAGATACCTGCAGACCTGCTTCACTGCCTGTGAAGCGACTCCCCTGCAGGTGGGGAGGCAGGGGGCTTGAACCAGGACCCTTACGGAGGTCCTTGCACTTTGCACCACCTGCACTTAACCCACTGCATTACCATCTGGCTCTCTTTTTAAAAATCTTTTAAAATTATTTTAATTATCATTATTTACTGGATAGAGACAGTCATAAATCGAGAGGGTAAGGGGAGAAAGGGAGAGAGACAGAGAGAGACCTGCATGCAGCCCTGCTTCACCAGTCAAAAAACTTTCCCTCTACTGATGGAAACCAGGAGCTCCAACCAGGGTTCTTACACACTGTAACATATGTGCTCACCCAGGGGCTGGGGAAGTATGAAAGTTTCTCAGTGTTCTGCCTAGCCATTGGCTTCTAATTGTGCCCCCCTCCCCAAAGGAAGTGTTCTGAAAATAAACCAATAAACAGCACCTAAAATATCAAAAAAAAAATCTAGGGATGAGATATACAGCATGGTAGTTATAAGCACCAACACAGCACTGACATTTAAAAATTTCTAGCAAAATGGGAGTCAGGTGCAAAGCTCAAGAACCGGGCTAAGGACCATGGTTCGAGCCACCGGCTCCCCACCTGCAGGGGAGTCACTTCACAGGCGGTGAAGCAGGTCTGCAGGTGTCTCTCTTTCTCTCCCTGTCTCTGTCTTCCCCTCCTCTTTCCATTTTTCTCTGTCCTATCCAACAACAACAACATCAATAACAACAACAATAACTACAACAATATAACAACAAGGGCAACAAAAGGGAAAATAAATAAATATTTAAAAAAAATTTCTAGCAGAGGAAGTGTTAGGGGGGTATCCACTGCAAACTCTAGTGTACTTCTGCTTTCAGGTATATATTTTGCAGTAGTTTACAAATATGTGTGAACATATACACAGAAACTGGTGTATATCTAGGTATATCTAGGTTTCACCTGGGGTGAAATTAGAGAATATTATGAAAGGAAAGGTCTCACCTGAGTAATGAAGCTGAAGGGTTGTCATTCCACACCTGAAGTCTCTGGACACAGTCTGAAGTGAAGCATGTTGAGGTGGCAATCGTTGCATATTCCAAGCTTTGGGTCCATGATTGCTCAACAATTTGTTTGGCTTCGTATGTTAACTCTCTTTTCAGTCACCAAGTTCCAGATGTCATCAGGATGCCGGCCAGGCTTCCCTGGACTGAAGACCCCACCAATGTGTCCTGGAGCTCTGCTTCCCCAGACCCCCACCCTACTAGGGAAAGAGAGAGACAGGCTGGGAGTATGGACCAACCAGTCAACGTCCATGTTCAGTGGGGAAGCAATTACAGAAGCCAGACCTTCCACCTTCTGCATCCCACAATGGCCCTGGGTCCATACTCCCAGAGGGATAGAGAATGGGAAAGCTATCAGGGGAGGGGGTGGGATATGGAGATTGGGTGGTGGGAATTGTGTGGAGTTGTACCCCTCCTACCCTATGGTTTTGTTAATTTATCCTTTCTTAAATAATAATAATAATAATAATAATAATAAATTTCTAGCAGAGTAAGTCCTCGAAGTTCTGCCAGAGGTTGGCAACATGGTTCGCAGTTCACAATGCACAAGGACCCCAGCCCCTGAAGGTTTATTAAACCACATTGTTTCCCTTGCCACACCTGAGGACCAGTCCATCTTATTCCTCCTCCAGCTGATGCGTAAAATGCTGGAGTTGTTGAGGGGGGATAATGTATGTGTACACATTTTAGACATTCCAAGGTCTTATAAAAATCCCGATATTGGTAATGGTTGCTGAATGCTCACTTAAATGAACCGTTCCACCTCCATGCCTCATTACTGAACAGAACAGCAACAATTACTTGGGTGATTAAGTATACATCAGATCAAACTCCTTCACGTGCTGTTTGACTTGCAATATTCAAATCTCCTCTTTTACTCTCATTGTGAAAGTGTTTTGCTTGGAAAACTTTTGTCAAACACTAAAATTGTGGTTCTTCATCTTAGAAAAAGTCATTAAGTGTTCCCCCAACAGAAGCCTTAAAACTAAAGAGGAGATTACATTTCTTTATTTTACTAGAGAGGAGATTACATTATCTTATTTTAATTTTTATATTCAGGGTGAGTATTTTCTATAGTAAAAAAAATGTGTTCCATGGGTTACCATGTAGAAAATTCGTAGCTCCTGAGTTTATGATCTGTAATTGATATTAGCTTAAGGTGTCTAGCTTATGTATTGCAAATGATTATTGTAATAAATATTAACATCCATCACCCCACACATAGTTGCAATGACTTATGTGTAATAAGAAGGTTTATATTTGTTGCTATTATCACTGGGACTTCACAGATTCATGTCAGCTTTTTTGAGATAGAGAGAAGACACCTCAACACCAAAACTTTTTTTTTCTTCCCCCAGGTTTATGGCTAGAGCCAGGTGCTATTGTTAAGAATCCACTGCTCTTAGCGGCCCATTCCCCACCCCACCCCTTTTTTTTTTTTTTCCAAAAAACATGTTCTGATTATCCCATTTCTGTGTCTCTAAGTAATCAGGATTCCACCACAAAGTATACTGAGGTTTCTAGATGTTCTTAGTCTATGGCAAACTGATCCTTAATCTGTGTAGTGAGATTTACCCACCAAAATAAATGTAAGAAGAAAAAAAAAAAGGTGACAGGAATACTCTAGAGAGGAGAGGAGAGGAGGCAAGAGAAGAATACAGCTGTATCAGATTCAAAGGGAGCAGATATCTTGAAGATTTTCCCCTTTCTTGTAAGATCATTTTGACATAAGACCAAAATTGCACATAGTCCTCACAGTCTGTACATTTTGACTTTGTCCAATACTCACAAACTGAAATTTATGTCACATCTTTAGCTACATGGAAGGAGATACTATGACAGCCAAAAAAAAAAAAAAAAAAAGCAGCCACCCTAAGCATCAGTCACCATCTTTTTAGGAACTATGATTATCTTCAAATATCCTTCTACCTTAATGTGGAGTAATTATATCAACCCGTGTCACAAGATTATGACAAAGATAAAACTGAAATAGTAACACACTGTAATTACTAACTGCTAGAAGAATGCTGTGAGAATTTACCACTCACAAATTAAAACTTCACCATAAAGCCTTCAGGTTGGTAGCAGACTGAAACACTTGGCAAAATATCCCCTTATAGATCATGTTTTTAGAGTGAAACCCAAGTTGTGGGTCTCATTAAAGTATAGGGCCTGGGTGGCACACTGGCTTAGGTGCATGTTCCGCTAAGCTCAAGGACATGTGCCAAGTTTGGGTTCAGGCCCTCCCTCGGGGCTGCCCACCTTCAGGAAGATGCTTCACAAGCAGTAAAGCAGGTTTGCAGGTGTCTCTCTTTCTCTCTATCTAGCTCCCTCTCCTCTCTCAATTTCTTTCTGTCCTACCTAATAAAATGAAAAATATGGCCATCAGGAGCTGTGGATTTTTAGTGGCCTCAGTGATAACCCTGGAGGCAATATATACATATATGTATTTATATATATATAATATGTATTTGTTTATGCCTACATAAATCTACTCCTAATTTACCCGTTTCTATTTATGTATCTCTCTACATAGTTTCAATTCCAACATGATCTTCCAACCAATTTCAGACCCAGTGACCTCTATTATTCTCCCCACCCACAACTAGCTTCACCCGGCATGAGATTTGATCCATCCTTTTAGAGTGAATATTAACCACACTGATAATCCCTGCAGAATAACTGTGTCTACACCCTAGGAGTTCTGGACCCTGGCAGTGAGCTGAATGCATCCCAACTCCAGGGTAATTCATCCCAGTTGGGTCTCTCTCAATCGACAGCGTCCTGTCATAACTGTGAACCTCAACACTGTAGTAAAATAATGTTCAGGGAGAGGTTTCTCGTTTTCATTTCACAAAACTTTCTTCAATCTTTCATCAGAGATACAGAGAAAAGATTGTATCCCGAGAGCACAAAAGGAAACCCTTAGAGCTGGGCTTGCTACAGGAAGCCTGGGTCAGCAGAGAGCCAACGGTTCTGCTGTCCACGCAGGCCTTGCTCCTGACCCTTGGAGAGAAAGGAGACAGTTCCCGCTATCTCTCTGGAGTCTCTTCAGACTGAGTAGTCAGGTTAATATCAACAATCTACTAGGAAAAAATGATAGGGGATGATGAGGAAAGAGAAAGAAAGAGAGAGAAGAGGAAGAGAGAGAAGAGAAAGAAAGAGTAGAGAGAGAAGAGAAAGAAAGAGAAGAGAGAGAGAAGAGAGAGAGAAAAGAGAGAGAAGAGAAAGAGAGAGAAGAGGAGAGGAGAGAGAGAGAGAGAGAGAGAGAGAGAGAGAGAGAAACCTATACAGTCACAAGACTCCAAAACAATCAGGATACAAATTCTAAACTAAGGAATATAAGAGACATAACTTCAAGGAGAGAGGAGGTAGCGTTACATGATATGGAATGAGAGACATACGAGAAAGATCAGATTATCTGCAATTGGATGTTTGTCCTGCCACATCTAGTTCACAAGTATATTTGAATTATTTTCTTATAAAACCTAAAATTCTTGAATAACAAAACAAATTTTATTTTCTTTCTTGTACTATTCCAGGGCCTCTCCTAAGCACAATTCCATTTCTCCCAAGCCTTGACTTATTCTATATTTTTATTTTTTTTTCTCTTTATTTCACAGAGAGAGAGGGAGGGGGTGGAAAGATAGAGAGAAGGAGAAGTAGAAAGAGAAGGAGAAGGAGGAGGAGGAGAAGATGAAGAAGAGAAAGAAGGAGGAGGAGGAGGAGGAGGAACAGGAAGAGGAAATACCTACAGCACTGTTCTACCACTTGTGAAGTTTCTGCACTGCAGATGGAGACCAGGTGGTTGAATTAATTTATGGTAGCTACATGCCAATCCTGGCAAAAATTTTCTTAGCAGTTTTGAGGAGCTCAATTGACCTCCTCTCAGCATTCTCTACAGTCTATGACAAAGTGGTGCATCTCAGGGAAACCTGTTCTGAAGATCTTGGGAAGACCATTTTGTAATATTATGTTTAGTATTAAAGTGAAATCCACTTTCTGGTGCAGTCAACAAATTATTCTGTGAGCATATGCTCATCCTCTTATCTAATAAGGACAAGGAGAACAAGAGCAAGGCAATACAGATGGCAAAATAAAGAGATAACACAAGTTTGGTTAATGGAACATAAACTTCACAATGCTAATGATTTCTGAAATCTCAAAGCAGTCTTTCACTGAGATTCATGAAGTTTGAAGTAGAGTTCCACAAATTCTGAACTTTTGTGTTTTTCCCAAAATGGACGGGCATATGTTTTCTAACCTTTTATATACAAATGTCAAGCAACCTTCAATGTCTCCATGGATATGACTGAATAACAAAAGACATCAAATGAGCAAAACAACTGTAGAACAGGGTGTACAGCCCCTCAGATAGCCAAACAGACATTCATGCTTGAGGCTTCAAGGTCCCGGGTTCAATTCCCAACATGCTCATAAGACAGAGCTGAACGGGGCTTGGGAAATACAAAGAGTTTCATTTCACAAGGTCCATTCACCTAAGTGCTAATAGTGATATTTTATTCAGCAAATATTTCTTGAGGATACACAATCCCAAGAAACACAAAGATATTTAAGAGAAAAACACTGGTCTCTAAATCATATAGCTGAGTCTTGGGAGAGTGGATGTCTATATAGATCATTAGAAATCAAGGTAATTTACATTTACAACAGCGTGGATAAAGCCTGAAGTAATACTAATCAAGATAAGTCAGAAGGGAAAGAGAAATACAGAATATTTTCACTCATCAGTGAGATATGAAGGAATAAAACTTAGAAACCAGGGGAAGAAAGGGGTGACTCAAGGTAAGACTTGGACTGGGTGTGTTGGATTGCACCAAAGCAAATGACTCTGGGGAAGGAGGGAGATGGGAGATGGGGGAGAAGTCAACAGGGTCTTGATGCAAGAAAAAAGCACAAAAATCAACGTTGGATGTGGGGGTGTTTTGTAGAGACCTATTATGAAAATATGAGAAATTGGACCCAGGTGACAACCACTGCACTGTAAACATCTCTCCTCCAATACAATTATTTGATAGAAACTTGAAAAACAAAAAACAGAAAATGTGTGAAGAAAAGCACTTCTAGAACATAAGCAATTAAAGAAACCAATAGTACCTTCATTCCAAAAAGAACAATGACGTTAATAAACCCAGGCAACACTGTCGATACTCTCACGAGAGACATAAAGTGCAGTTAAGAATTTAGAATAACTGGTGTGCAGTTGAACTGCTTGAGGAAGGCTCATGGTAGAGGCAGCTTCAGAACTAGACCTCAAGGGATGCTTGACCTGCGAAAAAGTGCTGCACCTACTTCCTATTGTTCTTTTCTGCACCTAGTTGCATTTACTCTTTTGAAGATTCACATTCTGCCTCCTCCACTCTCTGGTCTTCTGAAGAGGGCTGAAGCAGCCTCTCTCTCCCTTTCCCTTTTTTCCCTCCATTCTTCTTCTCCTTCTCCTTCTCCTTCTCCTTCTCCTTCTCCTTCTCCTTCTCCTTCTCCTCCTCCTCCTCCTCCTCCTCCTCCTCCTCCTCCTCCTCCTCCTCCTTCTCCTCCTCCTCCTCCTTCTCCTCTTTTTCCTTCTCCTTCTTCTCTTCCTCCTTCTTCTCCTTCTACCCCTCCTCCTCCTCTTCTTCTTCTTTTGTTCTCTTTTTTTTTTTTCCTCCTCCAGGGTTATTGCTGGGCTCGGTGCCTGCACCATGAATCCACCTCTCCTGGAGGCCATTTCCCCCCCCCCCTTTTGTTGCCTTTGTTGTAGCTTCGTTGTGGTTATTATTATTGCCCTTGTTGACGCAATTCGTTGTTGGATAGGACAGAGAGAAACGGAGAGAGGAGGGGAAGACAGAGAAGGGGAGAGAAAGACAGACACCTGCAGACCTGCTTCACCGCCTATGAAGCGACTCCCCTGCAGGTGGGGAGCCGGGGGCTCGAACCGGGATCCTTACGCCGGTCCTTACGCTTTGCACCACCTGCGCTTAACCCGCTGCGCCACCGCCCGACCCCCCCTTTTCTTCTTCTTCTATCTCTCTCTCCCACTCTCTCCATTTCTTTCTCTCTTTATTATAACCAGAGTAGTCACCAGGGCTCCATGCCTGCATGGAGGCCACATCTTTCTTTCTTTTTGATAGAAATATAAACTGAGAAGGAAGGGCAAGAATGGAAAAAGAAAAAGAGAGACATCAGCAGCACTGCTTACTACTTGTAAAACTCACTCCTCACTTCTTTCAGGCAGGGACAGGAATTTGAACCCACGTCCTTGAACCCCATCATAAACACATGCACTGCACTGGGGGTGCCAGGCCTGGCCCTGCTTTGCTCTTTCTTCAAGAGCACCTATGTGGGACATTCCTCAAGGAAGCTTCCCGTGATTCCAAAACTAAACTGGCCATCTTGCTGTCCCAGTTAACCGCACATGTCCTCTCCAGCCCCAGCTATGATTGATCATTTTGCATTCATCCAAGTCACTTTTATTTATTTATTTTTATATTTATATATTTATTTATTTCTCCCTTTGTTGCCCTTGTTGTATTTTATTGTTGTTGTAGTTATTATTGTTGCTGTTATTGATGTTGTTGTTGTTGTATAGGACAGAGAGAAATGGAGAGAGGAGGGGAAGACAGAGAGGGAGAGAGAAAGACACCTGCAGACCTGCTTCACCACCTGTGAAGCAACTCTCCTACAGGTGGGGAGCCGGGGGCTCGAACCGGGATCCTCATGCCAGTCCTTGTGCTTTGTGCCATATGTGCTTAACCCGATGTGTTCCCAATTCACTTTTTAAAACTGAGAATGAATTCCCCTTATTCCCTCCATAGGCATCTTGAGGTCTAGCTCAATATGTACTTAGACAGCACTCAAATCTTGCTTGGCCAGGGAACGAAAGGGTTGGAACAAGCAATATTAGATCATTAAATACCATTAAAGGCCAAAAAGGAAGGAGCTACACTTTATAGCTAAACAATTAAGATGGAGTAAGAGTAGTGAGGAATCTGTCAAGTAGACTGCACTGGTGCACACAGTTGTGTGGCAAGGCTCACTCGACTCCACACAGCATCTTCCTGAATCCTATCAGATTAAATGCATCCAAACCTCAAAGCACTTCTCATCTTGTTGTAGAATCACCCATGCCTACTTTGTACCATATTTTATGAGGACAGGGAAACATCTTACCCAGCTCTAGATGCCTATGACATAAAGCCCAACACACATGCCAAGGTCTTAGATTTTTAGGCGTATAGGGTTGATATTTTGTAGTCAAAGATGAAGACGTCTGGGCAGGTAAGAGCTGAATCCTGAGTGTTATGGTGGGGAAAAATTAAGGCACTCTGAAATTATAATATATATTGGGGTGAGGGGCCATTCACGCTGGTATCTACACTCTCTAGTCTCTCATTTTTACCCAGCCTCCCTGCCGTCATGGTGACTAATCAAAGTAAGAGGGAATCTATGAAACTAACTTGAACAGAATGAAAAAATGGTGCTGGAATACAGAGGAAGAATGTCATTATAGCAGGGGTAAGGTAGAGAGAGTCCATGGAGAAGTCAAGGGTAAGGTAGGAAAAGTCAGGGGTAATGTAGAGAGAGTCCATGGAGAAGTCAGGGGTAAGGTTGAGAGAGTCCATGGGGAAGTCAGGGGTACTGTAGAGAGAGTCCATGGAGAAGTCAGGGGTAAGGTTGAGAGAGTCCATGGAGAAGTCAGGGGTAAGGTTGAGAGAGTCCATGGGGAAGTCAGGGGTAATGTAGAGAGAGTCCATGGAGAAGTCAGGGGTAAGGAAGAGAGAGTCCATGGGGAAGTCAGGGATAAGGTAGAGAGAGTCCATGGAGAAGTCAGGGATAAGGTAGAGAGAGTCCATGGAGAAGTCAGGGGTAAGGTAGAGAGAGTCCATGGAGAAGTCAGGGGTAAGGTAGAGAGAGTCCATGGAGAAGTCAGGGGTAATGTAGAGAGAGTCCATGGAGAAGTCAGGGGTAAGGTAGAGAGAGTCCATGGGGAAGTCAGGGGTAAGGTAGAGAGAGTCCATGGGGAAGTCAGGGGTAAGGTAGAGAGAGTCCATGGAGAAGTCAGGGGTAAGGTAGAGAGAGTCCATGGAGAAGTCAGGGGTAAGGTAGAGAGAGTCCATGGAGAAGTCAGGGGTAAGGTAGAGAGAGTCCATGGAGAAGTCTAAGGTTGAGAGAGTCCATGGGGAAGTCAGGGGTAAGGTAGAGACAGTCCATGGGGAAGTCAGGGGTAAGGTAGAGACAGTCCATGGAGAAGTCAGGGGTAAGGTAGGAGAAGTCAGGGGTAAGGTAGAGAGAGTCCATGGAGAAGTCAGGGGTAAGGCAGAGAGAGTCCATGGGGAAGTCAGGGGTAAGGTAGAGAGAGTCCATGGGGAAGTCAGGGGTAAGGTTGAGAGAGTCCATGGAGAAGTCAGGTGTAAGGTAGAGACAGTCCATGGAGAAGTCAGGGGTAAGGTAGAGAGAGTCCATGGGGAAGTCAGGGGTAAGGTAGAGAGAGTCCATGGGGAAGTAGGGGTAAGGTAGAGACAGTCCATGGAGAAGTCAGGTGTAAGGTAGAGAGAGTCCATGGGGAAGTAGGGGTAAGGTAGAGACAGTCCATGGAATAGTCAGGGGTAATGTAGAGAGAGTCCATGGAATAGTCAGGGGTAAGGTAGAGAGAGTCCATGGGGAAGTCAGGGGTAAGGTAGAGAGAGTCCATGGAGAAGTCAGGGGTAATGTAGAGAGAGTCCATGGAGAAGTTAGGGGTAAGGTTGAGAGAGTCCATGGGGAAGTCAGGGGTAAGGTAGAGAGAGTCCATGGGGAAGTCAGGGGTAAGGTAGAGAGAGTCCATGGGGAAGTCAGGGGTAAGGTAGAGAGAGTCCATGGGGAAGTCAGGGGTAAGGTAGAGAGAGTCCATGGAGAAGTCAGGGGTAAGGCAGAGAGAGTCCATGGGGAAGTCAGGGGTAAGGTAGAGAGAGTCCATGGGGAAGTCAGGGGTAAGGTAGAGAGAGTCCATGGGGAAGTCAGGGTAAGGTAGAGAGAGTCCATGGGGAAGTCAGGGGTAAGGTAGAGAGAGTCCATGGGTAAGTCAGGGGTAAGGTTGAGAGAGTCCATGGGGAAGTCAGGGGTAAGGTAGAGAGAGTCCATGGGGAAGTCAGGGGTAAGGTAGAGAGAGTCCATGGGGAAGCCAGGGGTAAGGTTGAGAGAGTCCATGGAGAAGTCAGGTGTAAGGTAGAGACAGTCCATGGAGAAGTCAGGGGTAAGGTAGAGAGAGTCCATGGGGAAGTCAGGGGTAAGGTAGAGAGAGTCCATGGGGAAGTAGGGGTAAGGTAGAGACAGTCCATGGAGAAGTCAGGTGTAAGGTAGAGAGAGTCCATGGGGAAGTCAGGGGTCATGTAGAGAGAGTCCATGGAATAGTCAGGGGTAATGTAGAGAGAGTCCATGGAATAGTCAGGGGTAAGGTAGAGAGAGTCCATGGGGAAGTCAGGGGTAAGGTAGAGAGAGTCCATGGAGAAGTCAGGGGTAATGTAGAGAGAGTCCATGGAGAAGTTAGGGGTAAGGTTGAGAGAGTCCATGGGGAAGTCAGGGGTAAGGTAGAGAGAGTCCATGGGGAAGTCAGGGGTAAGGTAGAGAGAGTCCATGGGGAAGTCAGGGGTAAGGTAGAGAGAGTCCATGGGGAAGTCAGGGGTAAGGTAGAGAGAGTCCATGGAGAAGTCAGGGGTAAGGTAGAGAGAGTCCATGGAGGAGTCAGGGGTAGGTAGAGAGAGTCCATGGGGAAGTCAGTGGTAATGTAGAGAGGGTCTTGGGGAAGTCAGGGGTAAGGTAGAGAGAGTCCATGGGGAAGTCAGGGGTAAGGTAGAGAGAGTCCATGGAGAAGTCAGGGGTAAGGTAGAGAGAGTCCATGGGGAAGTCAGGGGTAATGTAGAGAGAGTCCATGGGGAAGTCAGGGGTAAGGTAGAGAGAGTCCATGGGGAAGTCAGGGGTAAGGTAGAGAGAGTCCATGGGGAAGTCAGGGGTAAGGTAGAGAGAGTCCATGGAGAAGTCAGGGGTAAGGTAGAGAGAGTCCATGGAGGAGTCAGGGGTAAGGTAGAGAGAGTCCATGGGGAAGTCAGTGGTAATGTAGAGAGGGTCTTGGGGAAGTCAGGTGTAAGGTAGAGAGAGTCCATGGGGAAGTCAGGGGTAAGGTAGAGAGAGTCTATGGAGAAGTCAGGGATAAGGTAGAGAGAGTCCATGGGGAAGTCAGGGGTAATGTAGAGAGAGTCCGTGGGGAAGTCAGGGGTAAGCTAGAGAGAGTCCATGGAGAAGTCAGGGGTAAGGTAGAGAGAGTCCATGGGGAAGTCAGGGGTAAGGTTGAGAGAGTCCATGGGGAAGTCAGGGGTAAGGTAGAGAGAGTCCATGGAGAAGTCAGGGGTAAGGTTGAGAGAGTCCATGGAGCAGTCAGGGGTAAGGTTGATAGAGTCCATGGGGAAGTCAGGGGTAAGGTAGAGAGAGTCCATGGGGAAGTCAGGGGTAAGGTAGAGAGAGTCCATGGGGAAGTCAGGGGTAATGTAGAGAGAGTCCATGGGGAAGTCAGGGGTAAGGTTGAGAGAGTCTATGGGGAAGTCAGGGGTAATGTAGAGAGAGTCCATGGGGAAGTCAGCACATGAATATGTAAGACACCCTGGGTGCCTGATTTCCCAGTTGTTAATTGTTTTCATTTTCATATCTGTATTTCAAACAAATTTCCTTTGATTTTAAAGGGAAATAAACTGAAAAGTGTTCCTGAGCCCGATATAATCTCTGCTTGTATTTGCCAGTGCTTTAATGCCTACATTTGAAAGCTAACATCTATTCTCTTATTTCCTTGGGGAAGATTTCCTTGTGTCATTAAGCTCTTAAAATTATGCAGAGTACCTGAAACCATAGCACTGCTTTATAAAAGATAGGCAAATCCAAATACTATAGAACATATTTGAGTCTCTGGTATTTTATGCTCCCAGGTTGCTATATATTTGAAGAAAAGGTAAATAAACCTAGACACCAGAAGCTTCACAGTAAACATGAACCTGAGGAAAATTTTAGGCACACAAGGAGTCCCTAAGTACCAGTCTACCAAACAGAATATCATAAATTAACAAAACGCTTCCCCAACTTTGAAACAGCATTATCAAAAATTAGAAGAGCTTCCTCCAACAAGAGTCAGTGAAACATACTGGCCAGGAGTACAGGCTCTGCACTGAATTCTCTTGCATCAAATTCTGGTCCATAACTTTGGCATAATCTTCAGCAAGTTAGTTAACAGCTACAGGCTATTTCTCTGTACAATGTGGATAGTATATCCCAATACTGAAACGTTAATTATCTGCAGTATGAGAAGTACTTAACAAATGTTGAGTTTCACTGCGTATGAAGAACATGGAGGCATCAGATGTATGTGATGTATATGTATATTACTTATGTATATTATGTATTATATGTATATTACTTATGTACTAAGAAGATAAGTGTTATTAGCCATGAATGTTAAGGCATTATTATCATTACTAGCAACTCTCAAATCCTTATTAGACCTGCAAAGTTTGAGTCAAGGAAGTTCCCCACTGTCCTGTTCAGGAACTGTGAAAAGCTGCTGGTAGAGGGCGTAAGGGTTAGGGATGGGGGACAGGGCCACTAATGGCAGAAGAACCCTAGATTGAAAGCCAGGAGACTTCTTGACCTTGCCAAGTCTCCTTAACATTTCTAGGTGGATATTTCTTGATCTGGAAAATGGATATACTGTTAAATTCCTTAGAGGGATTTGGAGAGTTGCAATAAAACAACATTTTACAAGTTTTACAAATTAACTCTGCAAAATGCTCTAAAGCAACTATCACAATTTCCACAAATATCATTATTAATGCCATTGGTTGATCGTGAATCTTGTCTCCCTAGAGAAGAAAGATACATCTGCTGTTCTTTGTCATAATGTCTACACAAACGTCTTGCCTGGATTCTAGATTCACAAATGCATACACTGGAAAAGTACTTCTGGGCCAGGCGGTGATGCACCTGGTTAAGCACACACATTACAGTGCCCAAGGACCCAGGTTCAAGCCCTTGCTCCCCACCTGTAGGGGAAAGCTTCAGGAGTGGTGAAGCAGGGCTGCAGGTGTCTCTCTGCCTCTTTCCATCTCTAGCTCCCCCTCCCCTCTCAATTTCTCTTTGTCTCTATCCAATAATAAGTATATATATGTATATACACACATATATATGCTAATAAAAATTGACCATAGTTTAAAAAATGTGAAATGGAGGGAAAATAAAAACCTTCTGAGCTGTTTCCCAGGGAAAGACTTTCAGACAGGCATATGAACTCACCCATCCCAGATCCACCACTCACATAGAGCCTCTGAGATCTCAGGCCCTGAACAGAACAACACCTAGAACCACACTGAGGGAAGTAGGCCGTTATGTCCAGGGTTTAGGGGGAGATATTTATCGCAGTTTCAAACAGATAATTATCAAACCCAAATCTCAACCTTAGATTATGTGGTTACACAACCTGTCATCATCTCCTGATTATGGTTTCTTAAAACGTCCGGAATAGAAGTGAAATATACAATGAGACAATGGGGACAGGGCTGAATGGGCAAACTGCATTCCCTGTATGTTTGAGGCCCTCAGCTTAATTCCTGGTGTTACATACAACTGAGTCTCTCTCTCTCTCTCTCTCTCTCTCTCTCACACACACACACACACACACACACTTTCTCTCTGTCTCTCTCTCTCTCCCTCTCTGTCTCTCTCTGTGTGTATCTGTCTCTCTGCCTCTCTCTTTCTATGTCTATGTCTCTCTCTCACACACACACACACACACACACTTTCTCTCTGTCTCTCTCTCTCTCCCTCTCTGTCTCTCTCTGTGTGTATCTGTCTCTCTGCCTCTCTCTTTCTATGTCTATGTCTCTCTCTCTCTCTCTCACACACACACACACACACACACACACACACTTTCTCTCTGTCTCTCTCTCTCTCCCTCTCTGTCTCTCTCTGTGTGTATCTGTCTCTCTGCCTCTCTCTTTCTATGTCTATGTCTCTCTCTCTTACACACACACACACACACACACTAAATAAATTCATTTTTATAAATCAAGTACAACTAGAATTTTCTCTCTGGAGTGTACCTTCTGATCCTCCCCCTATAGGAAATAGAACTCAGACTTCAACCCAGATAGAACTTGGCTATTATCTAGTTTCTGTCACTTACCTATGTCTTCACTCAACCACTGACAAGCTCCATTCTCTGCTGTCATCAGTGAAGAAAGAAAGGGGCACGGTGCTTACGTTCCAGAGCCATTGTCAGGATGAATCACCACAGGTACACACAATGTTTACTGCAACACCTACCAGCCTCACTCAGGGGATCTTCTAGGAAGTAACAGGCTTTGTGGCTTCTATGTTTGTTAAGAGGCACTGGGTGGCCACACAGAAAATGAATATAGGCAACCATATCTGGAACATGCTATTAGTTCCCAAATGTCCATGCTTAGTCAATACAGCTAAGGGGAAAATGACATCTGTATACTGAAAAGCAAAAGGGCCAGGCGGTGGTGCACCCGGTTAAGCACACACATTACAGCGCACAAGGACCCGGGTTCAAGCCCCTGGTCCCTCCCTGCAGACAGAAAGCTTCACGAGTGGTGAAGCAGGGCTGCAGTATTTTATCTCCCCTCCCTTCCATTTTCTGTCTCTATCCAATAATAATTAAATAGATGAAATCAGAATAAAGCAAAAGCAATGCAAAATCTTATACCTATAAGAATTAAAACAAATAAAAATTAATCAAACCATCGAAACAGTTACCAACAGCTCCCCTGTCACAGCTGAGTGCTGAAAATACTCTGTGCAGAACATTCTGCTCAGACTGCACTCAAGGCCAACTGAACGGCTCCTGTGAGGCTAACGGAGCTTACAAAGCATTTCTCTTCAAAGTTTACCTTTATACCTCGAAAAAGTAATTTGGTTATGCTTGCTTAGTCTTGTTGAAAGTTCAGTTAGTTTCTGGTAAAAAGGTTTATTGATCTACTCATTATTTGCTTGCTTGCTTTACTGACAATCTGTGAAGGATTTTTCCCCTCTAAATTACAGTTTTTAATACCTCTTCTAACCACCCCCAGTAGCACTTCAAGGCCAGAAACCAACACATAAAAAAAGTTCATAAGCAAAACAGAAAAGTGTCACATGCAGTTTGAGGATATTTCTGGAGAAAAAAAAAATTGTGCAGGGGGCTTTTCCTATGAGATTACAATTTCTTTCTAAACAAAATCCTTTAGAAATAAAAGCTCCAGGAATCGGGCGGTAGTGCAGTGGGTTAAGCGCACATGGCACAAAGCACAAGGACCGGCATAAGGATCCTGGTTCGAGCCCCCGGCTCCCCACCTGCAGGGGAGTCGCTTCACAGGTGGTGAAGCAGGTCTGCAGGTGTCTATGTTTCTCTCCCCCTGTCTGTCTTCCCCTCCTCTCTCCATTTCTCTCTATCCTAACAATGACAACATCAGTTACAACAATAATAACTACAATAACAATAATGATAAAAAAAGAATAGGGAAGCTTCCAGTGAAGGGGATGGGGCAGGGACCTCTGGTGGTGGGAACTGTGTGGAATTACACACCTCTTACCCACAACCTTGTCACAATTCCATTGTGATGAGTGATATACATTAAAAATTTTGCTCTAATGGTCATTTTGAATGTGACACCTGCCATGTATGTTTTTTCCTATAAATATTTACAGTCCATGGTGACTGTTGAGCATGCTGTGATTATCTGATGTTGATTATGTAAGTGTCTCCGGCTTCACTTATATAAACTGATTTATTTTTATTAGTACATTTCCACCAAAATTCTAGGTGACTATTTAGGATGGTTTTATATAATTTGGATTTTGTTTCTATTTTAAAAAGTATCAAGTCATCTGTGATATATATTTTCATTTACATTTAAATAAATTCAGAGAATATTTCAGCTACAACTTAAAATCTGGGAAGTCAGAGAGTAGATTGGAAAAGTTCTTTCAAATGTTCTAATATATGACAACACTGTTTTTTTGCCAATATCTTATCTTCCTGTGCCTCATGGCCTTACAAAAAACCTTTATTTTGGCATATGTCTGGTGAACTCATCTCTGTAAACATGCCAGTCCTAATCAAGTTTCTTCCTTTCTTTCTTTCCTTTCTTCAGTTTTGATGAGAGAGAAACTGAGAAGGGAAGCAGAGACAGACAGGAACAGAGATAGACAGAGAGACACCAGCAGCCCCGCTTTTTGCTCATAAACCTTCCCCTCTGCAGGTCAGGTGGGGACTGGGGTCTTGAACCCAGGTCCTTGTGCACTATACCGTGAGCTCTCAACCAGGTCTATTGCCCCCCCGCTATTCAGGTTTCACTACTATTTTTAATGGCACTTTTTTTTTTCTTTTTCCCTCCAGGGCCATCACTAGGCTCCGTGCCTGCACCAGGAATCCACTGCTCCTGGAGGCTACCTTTACCCATTCTGTTGCCCTCGTTACCTAGCGTTGTGGTTGTTATCATTGTTATTGCTGTCGTCGTAGCTGGACAGGTCATAGAGAAAAAGAGAGGAGGGGAGACAGAGAGATGCATATCAAGAGAGAAAGACAGACACCTGCAGACCTGCTTCAATGCCTGTGAAGCGACTCCCCTGCAGGTGGGGAGCCAGGGGCTCGAACCGGGATCCTTATGCCGGTCCTTGCGCTTTGCACCACGTGCACTTAACCCGCTGCGCCACCGCCAGGCCCCCAATAGCACCATTTTCTAAAGCCTTCTTGATTTCCCTTTTCATTAGTGGATTTTCTTTCTTTCTCTTCACGACTTCTGTTAGTGGCTTCAGCACTTCAGGCTGACTTTTCCAGATCTAGCCTATGCCTGTGCTATATATGAAGAGGAAGCAGAGAAAAGCAGGTTGAGAGGCAGAGGCACCATGACACTGACCCCTCCCTTACTTTTACTGCCACACTTGGATGTGTTGCACCACCACGGAATCCAACACTCCTGGTGGCCATTTTTTCCTTTTTTTTTTTTTTTTTTTCTTTTCTTAATTTTCTAAAGACAGACAGGAGAGGGAGACAGAGAGACAGAGAGGCAGAGAGGCAACTGCAGCCCTGCTTTAGCACTTGGGAAGCTTTCTCTCTGCAGGTGGGGGCCAGGGGCTCGAATCTGGGTCCTTGTGCCCTGTAATGTGTGTACTTGACTGGGTGCACCACTGCCTGCCCCTGACTCCACTTAATAGGCAATGAAAGACAGAGGGAGGCAGAGAGGAAAAGAGAAGGTGGGGGGTAGATAGGGAACAAGAGCAAGGGAGAGAAAAAGACACAGAGGAAGACAAAGACTGATATGAAGAGGGGGAGGTGAAGGGAGGAGAGGAGGGGAGAGGAGATGTGGGGAGAGGAGGGGATGAGAGAGGAGGCCAGTAGAGACGAGAAGAGGGGAGAGGAGACAAGAGGAGAGGAGAGGAGAGGGGAGGGGAGGGGAGAAGACAGGAGAGGAGAGGGGAGGGGAGGGGAGGGGAGGGGAGGGGAGGAGAGATGAGAAGAGGGGAGAGGAGACAAGAGGAGAGGAGAGGGGAGGGGAGGGGAGAAGACAGGAGAGGAGAGGGGAGGGGAGGGGAGGGGAGGGGAGGAGAGATGAGAAGAGGGGAGAGGAGACAAGAGGAGAGGAGAGGAGAGAGGAGGGGAGGGGAGAAGACAGGAGAGGAGAGGGGAGGGGAGGGGAGAAGACAGGAGAGGAGAGGGGAGGGGAGGGGAGGAGAGGGGAGGGGAGGGGAGAAGACAGGAGAGGAGAGAGGAGGGGAGGGGAGAAGACAGGAGAGGAGAGGGGAGGGGAGGGGAGGAGAGGGGAGGGGAGGGGAGAAGACAGGAGAGGAGAGGGGAGGGGAGGGGAGGAGAGGGGAGGGGAGGGGAGGAGAGGAGAGGAGAGGGGTGGAGAGGGGAGGGGAAGAGAGGGGAAGGGAGGGGAGGGGAGGGGAGGGGAAGAGACTCACTGAATTTAGTACCCTGGATGGCAAAGTCAGTGTCCTGGTGTTGAACCTGCCACAGCCAGTGCTGAGGGGAATGTAAAGTGACATCAACAATTTATCTTGTTTCTTTTTTTTTTTTTTTCCTTAGAGGAAATGAGATTCATCTTAATTCCCCAGGTCCAAAATCTGAAACTTTGTTGGCTGTCAACATTCACCTGGCTCCTTTGACCTGACTATGAACTCTTTCCAATCCTTTGATCTGTTTCACTAAGTCTAGTATAAACTTCTGCTGCTCCTGTTTAACTGAAACATTAGTTTCCAAATCAAATGTAAACCCATTCATCCACAATGTATTTTGAAGTGGGCGCCTCAGGACTGTTTTAAAACAGCGACTTTCCTGGGAGGCATTTTGTGTTTCCTTCCAACCCATTTAGAGATGCTTAGGTAGGCTATATTAATCCAAAACAAGGGGCCTTTTCTTTTAGACTTGTCCCTCCTGGAATTATCCACATATTTCATTACCTTCTCATCTTCCCTGAGTCTAGCCAGAAAGTTGGCTTCTTCTGACTTTCCAAACATACCAAGTTATTAAAAATACCCTTCAGCCAAAATTAAGGAAGGGTCAGTGAAAAGACCTTAACACAGGGTGTAAGCAGAGCACAGAGATTTCTTTGACTGGGATGAGGAGATGAATAGTGATGGCTTTGGATAGCTGGTTTTCTTTTACTAATCCGTTGCTGAACTCTCTCAGACATGAGTGTTTCTTGTCAGATTTCCCAATATCTCTCCATGTTGCTGTCACCAAAACATGAGAGTTAGCTGGAAGAGTGAGAGCTTATAAAAGAAAAAAAAGTCAACATTCCACAGAAAGATAAGGCACCTTTAGTTGGTATTAAGAGGAAAGTAAAATGAGAACCTGGGTACTCCTAAGGTTTACAAAGTTAAAGACAGACATGCACACTATTTTCCAGTGGTTGCTGAGTTGTATTTGGATTAGAACCTTATGAAAGAAATCAACACATCAGGAATAGGTCAGCTCACAGGGAGGAGACAACCACAGAATATGATCCCCTTGCCTCCCAGAAAATACAGAGGTTCAATGTCTAATTGACTGTGAAACAAACAAACAAAAAAACACTGTTACACACACACACAGACACACACACACACACACACACCTGCACCTTTGCTGGGACCCACATAAGTGGTTATGACTTCTTTTTAAAATTGTTTATTATCTTTATTTATTCATTGGGTAGAGACAGCCAGAAATAGAGAAGGGAGGGGATGGGAGAGAAAAAGAGACAGAGAGACACCTGCAATCTTGCTTCACCACTCACAAAGCTTTCCCCCTGCAGGTGGGGACTGGGGGCTCAAACCTGAATCCTTGTACATTGCAACATGTGCACTCCACCAGGTGCACCACCATCCGACCCCAGAAGAACTACAACTTTTTTTTATCACTTTATTGGGGAGTTAATGATTTATAGTGCCATTTGCAATTTCTCATTTCACCATGATAGGCATCTGTAAAACACTTTCACCCCCAAAGAAGGCCCCTTTCCACCATCAGGCTTCAGGAAGTCAACCCAGCCCCCCTTACCTAGAGTCCTCTGCTTTGGCGCAATACACACAACCCAGTCCAAGTTTCACGTGTGTTTCCCCTTCTGGCCTTTTTTTTTTAAATTATACTTATTATTATTTTTATTTATAAAAAGGAAACATTGAAAAAAAACCATAGAATAAGAGGGATATAACTCCACACAATTCTCACCACCAGAACTCTGTATCTCATCCCCTCCCCTGATAGCTTAAACCAATATCCCCTGATATTCTTAAACCACCTGGGAGTATGGACCCAGGGTCCATACTGCATTTTAGGGTGCAGAAGGTGGAAGGTCTGGCTTCTGTAATTGCTTCCCTGCTGAACATGGGTGTTGACAGGTGGATCCACACTCCCAGCCTGCCTCTCTCTAGGACGATGGGTCCTGATATTGGGGCAGCCTGGAATGTTCCTACTCATGACCACAGAATGTAAGCTCAGATCTACAGGGATGCAGAGGTCACATAGGCTCCTAAACTGAATATGGGCCCCAGATCAGATCAAATTGATGGGGTTTACAGTCAACAATATTTATACCCTTTTCCCATATTTAACTTTTTAAAAATTTAATTATCTTTATTTGGTGGATAGAGAGAGTTAGAAATTAAGAGGGGAGGGCAGGGGAGAGAGAGAGAGAGAGAGGGAGATAAATACCTGCAGCACTGCTTCACCACTCACAAAGCTTTCCCCCTGCAGGTAGGGACTGGGGACTTGAACCTGAATCCCTGTGCATTGTAGCATGTGCACTCCACCAGGTGCACCACCACCAGGCCCTTTAAGTATGGTTTTAAAATCTAGCTTTTTAAGTTTATGTCTGCTGAGATAATGAACCATAATCAAAGTAAAGTGAAATTATTCTGTAAGTACATATTTTAGCCTTGAGGATTAAGAAGTTTTCATAACATTAAAATAAGGGCTCAGTATCTTGGCAAGAAACTCAATAATAATGAAACAGTAAATAAGTAAATACAGTAAGAGGTTGCCGATCATGGGGATATATTTTTTAAAACTTGAATAGATCTTAAATTTATCACATAACTAACATCTACCATAACCTACTATAAATTTAAAAAAAAAAAAAGGCTTGTAGGAACACAGATTTCCTCTGAATGAAGACATACCTACACTCACCAGAACACAGTTCAAATTCAAGCCTCAGTAATGCCATAACTTACCACAGACTATGACCTTCTATGGTGGTTTTCAAGTAGACAAAATAGTGATATTTAATTTATGAAGATATCATTCTACTTTATTCTCGGGAATCAGTGTTGTAGGTTTATCAATCATTGTTGAGGAAAAGAAATAATTTTGCTTTTATTATTTAAAGATTTTATTTATTCATGAGAAATGACAGGAGATAGACAGAGAGAGAGACAGAGAGAGAACCCAGCATCACTCTGGTACATATGCTGCCAGGGATTGAACTCAGGACCTCATGCTTAAGAGTCCAGTGCTTTACCCACAGAGCCACAGGAAATAATTTCCTTTAAGCCTCAACACCCTTTATACCCCGGTCGAAGATTCCAGATGGTAGGTGTTGGTAGCAGAACTTTGAGGCTGAGCAGAATGGCAGCACCTCAGAGCCAACAGTGGCAAGAAACGTGACTCACAGCACTGTCAGTCTTGACAGTTCTATTGTGAACCTGCATTGAGGTTCTGCCACAAGATTCATTCTTGACTTTAATGGTAGCTTCAATGGAAGAGCTCTTTATTGAGTTTCTATTATTACAGAGTACTTATATCACACAATTCAGAAGAAGCTTACATAGACCTTTGAGAGTCCAAAAACACCCACATGCACAAGAGATGGTACAAACCAAAATTCAGGACCAGAAGAGGGACAAAGACCTAGAGTGAGATATGTGATGTGAACTATCTACAGAATTCTACCCCCAAGAATGGACAGAGGCAGATGTTAGTCAAATTCTTGAGCAATAAAAGAAGCATACTATGTTTAAGGCATGCTATGGAATAACAGAAAAGATCATCTTCATGGAACAAAGATCTCATTTAACAGTAGAAGTAAAATCTCACAAATGGAGAGGGGGCCAGGTGGTGGTGCACCTGGTTGAGCACACATGTTATCATGCTCAAGGACCTGGGTTCAAGTCCCTTGTCCCCATCTGGAGGGGAAAAGCTTCACAAGAGGTGAAGCAGAGCTGGAGGTGTCTCTCTCCCTCTCTATTTCCCTCTCCCTCTCAATTTCTGGCTATCTCTATACAATAAACAGATAAAGCTATTTTTAAAAAAAATATGGATGTAGTAACAGTCATATCACTTTAATTACTAAACTGTAAGTTAAATAAACACACAACACTGAAGTCCACCCCACAGCAACACCAGAAAAACTTTTTTTTTTTAAATTCCCAGCTAATTTTATTTTATTTTATTTTATTTATTTTTGCCTCCAGGGTTATCACTGGGGCTTGGTGCCTGCACTAGGAATCCACTGCTCCTGGAGACTATTTTTTCTCTTTTATTGCCCTTATTGTTATCATTGTTGTTATTGTTACTGTTGTTGGATAGGACAGAGAGATATCAAGAGAGGAAGGGAAGACAGAGAGGGGGAGAGAAAGCTAGACACCTGCACATCTGCTTCACTGCTAATGAGGTGACCCCCCCACACACACACAGATGGAGAACTGGGGTTCAAACCAGGATCCTTGTACCGGTCCTTGCGCTTCTTGCCATGTGCGCTTAACCCACTATGCTACCACTGCCCCCCCCCCCCCCCGTACACTGGCCCCCCTGTACATAGGTCTTAAAAGTCAAGTATCTATTACAAGCTTCCTGTGTGGCTGAGCCCAGACCCCACTCTGTCTTGTTTCCCTCCTATAAACTGTAGACTCTGAAGTCTTCCAGTAATCCTTTTGCTCATGGGCTATTTGTACAATATAATTCAGCACTTCTTAAATTTACCTCTGTGACCGAAATTCTTTCATCTATCCGGTGGTTTCCTCTTAGATAAGAAGCTAACATTTCCCATTGGAATTCCTGATTTTTTTCTTAGACTCTGGGATTGGCAGCCTTTCTTTAATTTTTTATTATATTTTAATTTATTTATTATTGGATAGACACAGAGAAGTTGAGAGGAGAGGTAGAGATAGAGAGGGAGAGAGACAGAGAGACAGCTGCAGCCCTGCTTCACCACTCGTGAAGCTTTCCTCCTGCATGTGGGGACCGGGGTCTGGAACTTGGGTCCTTGCACACTGTGTAGCAATTACTGTTACCAATTAGTAAAGAACTGGTGGACTATTATGAGTACAGGCTAGATAAAGGCTTTTTAGTAATGTCCCCAACATCAGTACAGAAATAGGAAACTGTTCTTAAGATAGAACAGTTCCCACCAGGCTCATGCCATTAGTAATTAATTAAGAATTTTAAATTCGAGTTGCTCGAAATGAAATCTTTTGCTATCATCAAGCCAGTCACAATATTTGATAACATGTGCCAGCTTTCTCTAGAAAATAAAGCACACGTTTTAAAACACTAGTAATGGGACACTGGGATCAGACCAAGCGGAGTTCAAATAAGCTCAACCACTTCCCAGCTGTGTGGTGTCAGGCTTATGGGCTGAAACTGGCAGGCTTCTGTTTTCGAATCTGTTTTATCAGCCTAATGCCGTTCTAGTTCTACAGTACTTGGAGTGTAGCTTTATGTCTCTGAGCTTCCCACCGCATCCAGCTCACGGCATGTAATGTCAGATGTCCGGCTCCACTACACCGGACGGACCTTCCGGCTCACCTCCTCCACCTCTAACCAGGAACTGCTCTATTATTGGTTAACACTAAGAGTCAGTTTGATTGTTCTTTTTATTTGCAATGTGTTTGTTTTAGTTATCGAAACTTCAAATTTTAGTGAAAGCAAATGGTTGTATATTTTTAAATTTTTTATTTATAAAAAGGAAACATTGACAAAACCATAGGATAAGAGGAGTACATCTCCACACAATTCCCACCCCCAGAACTCCGTATCCCCTCCCCTCCCCTGACAGCTTTCCTATTCTTTAACCCTCTGGGAGTATGGACCCAGGGTCATTGTGGGATGCAGAAGGTGGAAGGTCTGGCTTCTGTAATTGCTTCCCCGCTAAACATGAGTGTTGACAGGTGGATCCATACTCCCAGCCTGTTTCTCTCTTTCCCTAGTGGGGCAGGAATCTGGGGAAGCGGGGCTCCAGGACACACTAATGGGGTCGTCTGTTCAGGGAGGTCTGGTCGGCATCATGCTAACATCATTTTTTATGAGAGACGAGAACACTTCTTTTTTTATATTATTTATTTATAAAATGGAAACACTGACAAGACCGTAGGATAAGAGGACACTTCTTAACTGTAGCACTCGGTGGTGGGTGCAGACATTGAACTCTTGATCTGAGACCTTGGCACATAAGTCTGGCATCCCCCAAAACACTTGTTTTCGTTTCAAAACGTCTGCCCACCCAATGAGCACTTTTCTCCCTCCTGCAAATGTGTGGATTTCACAGCATGAAGGGCAGAAGAAAAAGACACGCTGAATCCAGAGCAGGCAAAATGCTGCTTTTCTCTGTTTCTGGCCATCGTTGGGGGAGGGGGATGGGGGGAACTTATTCTTTCCTTGTCCAAGTGTCTAGCAGAATCCAGTATCCATCTAGAACACAGAACATTTCCCTAAATCTGGCATATAAACAAGCTTAGGGCCTGAGGCCTGGGAGCAGTTGTTGCTGAAGTTTTAAACTATAAATTTCTTGTGTTTCAAGACATAAAAAGTAACTCAAAATACAGTTTAATAACTGCCAGTACTTTCGTCCCTTAGAATCCCCTCCCACTCCCTGCTCTTCCCCCCCCCCCCCCAGCTGAATATATTCAACGGTACTAGGGGCATGCTCAAAGGATAGTAAATGATTTACTGAAAACCACTTAAAGGATTTTTTTCTGCATATGTTCCAAATACTTCAACGTTATATTTACTAAAGCAGTGAGGTCCATGGTGAGATGGTAAGCAGGCTCTATATTAATAAAGTCCAAATACACCGGAGGGGCTGGAAAGAAAGCTCAATAGGCAGCATTTCTACAGCATCATGTCTGATCCCCAGCACCAATTGGAAGGCACTGTTCTCTCTCTCTCTCTCTCTCTCTCTCTCTCTGAATGAGAGAAATATGGTGTGCCATAGTCCAGTTCCACCAGTACAAATAAGCAAACATAAATATATCTCAAAAAAAATCCTGTAAATTAATGACTATGTAAATGCCACCAAGAATCTATCTGTATATATGCCTAATAGCCCTCAAGCTTAGATGTTCACCCTGCGTGAGGAACAACAACAACAACAAAAAAAAACACTAAGAAATAATACTCACTCTTTGAAAGGACTTATCCTTTGTGCATCAACTTTTACGAAACTTTGGGCTTAGTTTCAGGGTTGTAACAATTCAGGAAAGCTCTGGACAATGAGTCGCTGAGATGCTGAACCATCTTGTCCACAGATGGACAAGATTCATCCCTCCATCCATCCATCCATTCATCCATCCATCCATCCATCCATCTACCCATTCATTTT